>NW_008691130.1:32998-39439 GCF_000695815.1 Acanthisitta chloris | reverse complement strand
TTTAAATATTATTATGTTCCAGCTTTATTTCTGCTCTTCCCTTGCTTTATGGTCTTTTTTCCTGCTTTCTTTAACAGAGCTCCAAAGCCCTAGCTGAAGATGCTTTTAGCTCAATTATATTTGTTCACAAATTAATTAAATATATGTTTATTCTTTCTGGTTTTTTTCCTATTGTTCAGATTCATGCATGTTTTATAGAGAGCTTAAAGTGCTGTGTGTAGTGTCTGTGCTTACTGCTGCCTGCTTTGTTTTATTTAGGATGGAACAAATGGTGTTTGGTATTTCCTGCACTGGACTGGGCAGACTGGATCCAGGAAGGACAGAGAGACACTGAGGCATAGACCACATTTGCTACTGGAATAGAGCAGGTGCAATGGGAAAAACAAGTCCTCCTAGACCAAGGGTAAGTTTGATTCTGAGTACTGATGTGCTGCATAAAGGTATGTCGCTACATCGGCTCTTCACAGACCGGATTCGTACACAGTCTTTATGGTAATTTTAACTGAAATCAAATCTGACATGGTGGTTATTTAGAAGAAACATTTGTGAGGAGATCACCAATTTTTCCTTAAAATGAAATTTATTCAGGAATGTACTGTATGTTGTAAAGTCACCCACCAGAAAATGGCACTTCCAGTGTTTCAGGAAATACTTTGTGTCTACACATTCTCTCAGAAGAGGCACAGTCATGCTTAACAGACTCTCAACTTGACCCACTTTTTTTCATCTCTGTGCAAAGCCCATGTATTATTCATGCCTTCTTCTCTCTTTTTTTTTAATGTTTTCCAAATAAATGATTCAGGGGGCTCTTTTTTTTTTCCTATAAAGAAGCCAGTAGTCATACTTTGTGAATAATTCTTGCAATAAACAGGCATGCCAATAATGTGGAAGAAACATCTTGCTTGTTGTGAGAATTACAATCAGTAATGTGTTTAAAATCATAAACTACTTTGTGTCCACATAGTTGCTAATTTTCAAAGGAAGACTAATATACTTGCAGTAAGTCCATTCAATATAAAAATCTACCTAATATAACTGTATGAAGAAGGATTATCAAGATTCAATGTATTGCACAAAAGTGGCAAAAGGTGTTAAGCAATTGTTTAAGGTAAATAAGTATTCCCAAGAAGTCACCTTGTGTAAGAGGTTTTCATAGCAGTTACAGAACATAAACAGTTTGTAAGAACTTCTATGTTATTATTAATGTTAATAAAGATGATTTTAGTTTCAAATTTGAACAGTCAACCTTAAAAGTAAAATGACTGGGGTTAGTTCATTTTCTCTCTTTTTTTCTCTGCAAAAAGAGGAGTTATGAAGGTAATGTGGCAGAGAACAGACAAGTCCTAAAAGTAACACCAGAGTTTGCAGCTGGAGCACATGCTGAGGAAAAGCATGTGTAGTTTTGCCCTGTAAGGAGTTAGGTTTGGTTACTTTGCTTGACTGAATGGTTGTTGTCTTTGTGTTTGTGACAAATAGTGAATATATTTTAGTGGTTCTGGTTTTCTTAAAGCTTATTCTACTTCAGGCTAACAAGGAGCTGCTCAGGAAGGGGTACCAGGGTGATAATACATATGTTTGCAAACTGTATAAATCAAAAAGTGGTTTGGATTACAGATTAAAAACTCAGGTTTAACAATTGTTGTACCAGACAGATCTGGGAGTTTCAAACATCAGCCCTAAGAATCCTTCAAATTGCTTCTTTTTTTGTTGTTACAGTGTAAAGCATTTAACTGGATCGATATAATGTATTTAAGACCAGAAGGAATCTTAAAACGTATTCAATGGTTTATCATAGACATGTTTCAAATTACTTTGTAAAACCTGAGATTTCAGTAAGTGGAATTAGAGCTTTCCATGCTACTAGTGCTTGTTCTAATTAAAACAGGACAAGTGTTTTAATTCAGAGCTGCAGTGTTCAAGTCAACAAGGTAACTGAATTAAAAAATTCCCTGGGAGTATTAAGTGCAAACATTGAATTCGGGTTTTTTTATGCTCAGTTGTACCTGTGATAGCAAATGCTTTGTGCTAATGGATTTTTTTTTCTAATAAATTTCTTTCTGATGTCTGACATTTACAGAACAACTAATGATACAGAGGACAATGCGCAGTGTGTATCCTGATGACATCTTTTGTGCTGTGACATGGTTTTTGTCATGGCATCTGAGACTGAAAAGGCCCATGCTCTCCTCCAGACTTTCAGCACAGCTTCAGTTATTTCTAGTCTAGGTTTGGGGATATTCTGCTTTGTAGCAGACAGACTCCTGCAGTTTTCCTTCATTCAGCAAAATGACTGGCTCCGAGCCTTGTCTGATAATGCAGTGCATGGTATACTGGGAATGTGGTCCTGGGCCATAGTGATTGGCCTGAGGAAGAAAAGTGACTTCACTGAGGTCACTCTGGCTGGCTTCCTCGCCTCTGTCATTGATGTGGACCACTTCTTTCTTGCTGGATCTCTGTCATTAAAGGTAAGTCAGTAGATCAGTAATTTGTTTGTTTTATTTCTCCATCACTGTTGACTTTATTGTTCCTGTACCATATCCGAAACTGAAAAAAATGAAATGAGAATTTAATTAAATACATTTAGTGGATATATGGAAATTATGCTTATATGCAATTGTGACAATCTAAAAAAACCCAAAAATATTTTACATCTACTCTTAAGTTTCTGCTACTTAGAAGGCTCTGGGAAAAAAGTTCTGAAAGCCCTTGTACATGATTTCTTACACGTATCCCCTAGTTGTTTTCTTACCTGATTTAAGCAGTTAAGTGCTGTCTTGTGCATTTTTGTGTATAAAGAGGCTTATCCCATTTCTGTTTTCAGTCAGTGGTAAAAATATCTGAAATGTGGGGTAGAAATATCTGAAAAGTGAATGGTCAAGCTGCTGTTTGATTTCATAGAATCATAGTATGTTAAGGGGCTGGAAAGGACCTTAAAGACTTGCTCCAACAGTTCCATGTCCTCCTTATGTTGGGGACACCAGAACTGTGCATTATTCCAGTTCTGGTGTCCCCAGCATAACATTTCATTCAGTTTTTCTGAGGAGTACATTTGGGTTTAGCCGGCCCTAATATTTCTCCCCCAAACAAGATATATATGACCTGTCACCTTTAAAAAGGCAGTTTGAACTGTCCTTAAGTATAATTCATTGGGGAAAAAAAAGAAAAAATTAATAGAGCAAATGTTGTCTTGTTAATAAAGGTAAAAAAGGTGAATTGGCTCCTGTTAAGGAATGGATGGATCATCATTCATTTGCAGAACTGCTTGTTAGGACAGAGTTGCTTAACAGGATTAGAACAACCAAATTATGGCATTATTTTCAGTGGTTTCCCACTGGTTTGGATGTATCCTGTTCCTGCTTCCCCCAACACACACATATATCCCTGTCTCCTTTCCTGCCACAAACACATATACCCAACTTTTGCTGACCACAACAGTCTGTTGTGTATACTCTCACAAACATTTGCACCTGCAGTAAGCTCTGGCTGTGCCAGCCCTGGCCACAGCTCCCTGGACACTGCCCTCCAGATTTCTTATCTCAGGCAAACACTCCTCAGCTCCAGCTGGTTCCTGGTCCTGATAGCTCCTCTGCTTGTCCTCAAGAATTAACTCTGCTCAGCAACACAATTCTTCATGGTTTGATTATGCTGGTGTTACTGAGATACCTATTCTCCCTTCCCCAGAAATGACCACCCCCACAGATGGACCTGCACAAAAGAAGGGGAAGATACCAACTTTTATCCATTCAGCCACAGAGTCACTTAGGTTTTTTACCATCTCACCTTATTTCTCCTCCTCCAGTTTGCTCATAATACTGTTAGGCTGTTCATATGGATGACAGAGGAAGTATCTTCTAGGAAACAGGAAGGAAGTAGACAAAAAAAACTCCTGTTCTTTATAACTGTGTAATTAAAAAAGAAAAATGCAAAATTATTTGCCAGTTTATTTTAACTCTGTAGGAGACAGCTAAATGCAAGAAGCAATATTGCTTACAGTTGAGATGTGAAAATCAGGCTTCTGATGGGAAAATAGTTTTTGTGTACATACAATATCACCATTTGTTGTAGAGAAAAGATTCCTTTTATTTGTGTATTTCATTCGTTCCCCCTCTTGTCTCTTTGTCAGAGGGATTTTCACAGAATCACCTAATGATCATAGTTTGAAGGTTCTTCTGAAGGTCATCTTCTCAAACCTGCCAACTGAGGCAAACTCACCTAAAGCCTGTTGCTCTGGACAATGTCCAAACAACTTGTAAATACCTCCACTTATGTAGACTCCACCCACAGCCTCTCTGAGCAACCTGTTCCCATGCACAATCACAGTCAAATTGTGTTTCCTCACATCCAGGAGGAACCTCCTGTGTTTCAGTCCATTCCCATTGCCTCTTGTTCTGTCAGTGGGTACTACTGGAAAGAGCCTGACTCTGTTCTTTTTACACCCATCGTTCAGATATTGGTACACCTTGATGACATCTCTCCTGAGCCTTCTCCTCTCCAGGCTGCGCAGTCCCAGCTCTCATAGTTTCCACACATGTAAAGGTGCTCCAATCCATTCATGATCTTACTGTCCCTTCTCTGGACTCTATCTCCAGTAGCTCTGTGTCTCTCTTGTAGTAGGAAGTCCAGGACTGGATTCAGCACTCCAGAGGTGGCCTTACTGGTGCTGAGGAGAAGGGGAAGGATCAGGTCCCTTGACCTGCTGTCCACACTCCTAATGAAGCCCAGGATACCACTGACCACCATTGCCACAGTCAGTCAGCCTCGGCATATGCTGGTGCCTAGCATTGTTCCTCCCTAGGTAACACCTAGTTCTCCCCTTTTCTGTACTTCTTGCACCTGGAAATACTGTAAATTTTAAAGCTGTACAAAGAAAAGGACACTTAGTTTGGTTGATTCATGGGTTCTAGAACATGAACATTAAGGAATAGAATTTAAATCTCTAATTATTCTCACGTGTATTTTCTTACTTTAAAAGCAGTAAATGAAAGTAATGAACGGCTAGCTATTAGAAAGTAGTATTAACATTTTACTGCTGCTTTTTCATGCATTTGAGATAATTACCAGTATTTTTTCTTTATTACAACCACTAGAAGGCACTCTGCACCGATGTCTGTTCAGAAGGTTGAGCATTGAATCCTGTCCTGGAATTGGGAGGTGACCTGTCTCTGTGCTGTTTCAGGCAAGGTTAAATATGCTTCCACATTCCATGGTGAAGAATGTTGGTGTAGCCCAGCCTATCCCTAGCATCCCCAGAAAAGTAAATTGTTAGAATTTCATGGCTTAATTTGTTCCTGTGTTGTTTCAGTTCCCAAGCTGCTAGCAAGCAATTCATTTTCTAATCCAGCCTGAAGTATTGTTGTTGACAGATCTTTTTTTCTCATTCTTTAAGGCTTTCCTGCCAGAGACAGCTATTCTGTGCTCTCCTCAGAAGTGTTTTTCAGATTGGAAACACACAATATGGCAGGTAGAATTATAGCCCTTTTAGTTGTCAAACTTACAAAGCTGAGGTAAGAAGAAGACAAGGTGTCCAAAGGCTTTTTTCAAAGTGATTTGCCTACAAGCTTCTTCCCTTTCCATGTGTTAACTGGGCTAATAGAGGACGTTTGCCTGTAAATTGTATCCCGTGTAGGTCTGTTTACTCTTACAGCAGTAACAGCTTTACTGTTAGAGATTGCAAAGCCAGTTATGCTTTACAAAAACTCTCTTCTCAACTAAATAACTTGCAAAAAAATCTTGAGGGGCTGGATTTATGTTTTCTAAACCTCATACAATTTTTCTAGTCTCCTCTGGATTGCCTTTTGCCTAAGTTATCGATAGTTAAAGGGTGCCATGTTTAGTATTTTAGGTGAGACTTCATTTGAGCCAAATAGCATAGATTAGTTCCTTTTAATGTTACATACATACAACACTTCTGTCTTTTTAAAAAGAAAAAACCAGTCTGTTAGAGGTTTCACATCTTCATGCAATGCCATCAGTGTCTCTTTGTTTGTGATGTTGCTGTGTGTTGTCTGGCAAGCTGGATCTGATTGCATTGTGTGATTTTTCTTTCCTCAGCTTAATATGATGCACATTTCAGCTTCATGTTGTAATTTCAGGCTGTGGCATATGTAATTTATTACCTCATGGGATGCTTTTTTACTGCTTGCTTGTTAGTTACAGTCCCACTCTTCATCTTTCAATTGCAGGATTGAGATTAACTGGTTTAAGAGCCTACCATGTTTACTGCTTTTGCAACACATTAATAAGTAACTAATAAATTAAGAAGGCTAATTAATTAACCACACCACTATTGCTAATTTGTAACAATAGTGTTTTTCGCATTACTCTACATAATTACCCATAAAGCTCTTCATCATCACTTTTAAATCTGATGATAGGTTACTTCTATGAAGTAAACTTCCTATGCAGCACAAGGCAATATTCCCTTCCACCTACAGTTCCCAT
>NW_008691130.1:14543-32974 GCF_000695815.1 Acanthisitta chloris | reverse complement strand
TGCTGACGCAGCTCACTGCTTGGATTATTTGGTTGTTGGTCTGTTTTTCATGGTCATCATTATTTCTCTGGAGTATTCAGTGTAAATAGTCACCTGTGGTATTTACATGTTTGCTCTGATAAATACTTGTGTACCAAATAGCATGTGATCTGCCCTTTTGCCCACATTATTTTTGCAATAAGTAGGAAGTCTACAAAGACCTCGCTATTCAGACTTTGTAGTTCTTTGTATTCCATGTAGTTTTTACTGTGCACAGAAGTGGAGAAGAATTTAAGAATCAGTGTGTGAGGAATCTGTCTCATTGAGTAGCTCTAAAGCTGGAAGTTACTGCAGTCAGCTGTCATAGTCAGGATGGCTGATCCAGCATGATGGGCTGCTCCCGGTGTCCCCCAGGACTGCAGCCCAGACACTCATGTTGCAAAACAGACATGCAGAAATTGCTGTCTTGCTACTAAAGGGTCACTGACTTCTAAAAGCACAGAAGATGCAGCTGGTGGCAAACAGGATTGTACCAGCAAACACACATAACTCAGCTGGTTAATGAGCCACTGTTGACTGACCTGGGCTGCACAGGAGCGTTCCTGGAACTGGAGAATAAGCTATGCACAAACAGAAATAATGCAATATTGAATTTGTAGAGCAGCCTCAAAGTTAAGGACTTGAGGCTTGTGAAGCTTCACAGAGTATGAGTGGGGGAGCCTGTGGAGTTACAAAACCTCTGGGGTGTCACCATGAGCATTAAAGCACAGAGTTTGTGTGGGTTCTCCTGCGTGCGATAATTATCTTCTGTCTCCGGCTGCTCATTGTACTGCATGAGAGGGGCTGGAGAAGCAGGAACTTCAGGATGATCTTGCACCCAGCTGAACATGTAGGCAAGTGGAAAAGGTCATTTGAGAATAAATTCTGTTTGCAACTTTTTCCAAGAGGTTTAAGGCAGAATAGTCTTGTACTAGCTGGGGCCACGGGGGAGGTTAAGATCTGGCTCTAAAGGCAAACAAATTTGCCTGTTAGGAGAAAGACAGTATGACAGCTTATATTGCCAAACAGAACTACGTTTGTCTCTTGGGCTTGGCAACTCAAGGATTTAAGTGTTCCTTTAGTCACAGACTGTAAAAGAGGAAACAGACTATGCTTCTCTCAGAACTTGGGCATTTCAGAAGCCTAATTGCTGCACCACAGTTACAAAAAATGATTTTCACTTGTTAAAACTGAACATGCAGGTTTGCTGTGTGAACAACTCTGACACCGAAATTTGTATGAGAAAAATTTAAGCATCACCTTCCCTGAACTGGATGAAGGTTGGCACCAACTCTGATAAACCATATACATAAGTGACATTAAAATTTTTACTCACTGTATTGCTGTTGGCACCTAACCTTAATAGGGCAGAGGGAAAAGACTAATTTAGACTTTGCTACTGATTTTTTCGAAGTGCAGAAATAGCAACCAGTCAATAGGCTATCTGCCAAAACATAGCATGATCCAAGTTTTTTCAAACTTAGGCTAGTATGGACTTCTGAGGCTCTTGTTAGCAGTAACAAAAATCAGACTCTGCAGGGCAGGTGATACACAGTTTCACCATCACAAGATTTTTCTGCTTTAATCCTTGAACAATCTGCTTGTGTGAAACAGAAATTAAGTTTCTGAGAAAAGATCTTTACAGCAGCTTAAAGAAGTTGGGTCCACAACATTAGAGTTAAAAGCTGTGTAGGCAGTTTGTGAGTGTTTTAATGCCATCACCTGACTGAGAGAGTCATGGACAAGCATGTGGTGGGAACCTAACAGAGCAAAACTTTCTGCAGGTCTTTTAGTGTTGGCTTTGGTTTAAAGCATAGGCTGCTATATTCCAAGGTAGTCCTTAACTTCCCATCTCTGTGTTACTTGGCTAAGGATACATCAGAGTTTCCTTACAGAGAAGACAGGGTTCCAAGCAATGTCTAAATTATGCATGAAAATTTGATAAGCTCTTCCAAAGTCACACTGTCAGGTACTGTTGTTGAATCCTGCAGCAATTGGCACAGCCAAAGAACAAACAGGTTAGTGATGCTTTGTTTGCTTTCTGCAGTAGGTGTAGTGAGGGATGTGTCCAACGCAGCGATCAGATACACCATAATGTACAAAGAGTTTATTTCTGGTGCCTGTTACAGTCTTTCCCAATATTCACCAGTGTCTGAATTGAGCCAATTAATATTGTATCAGCACCTGTATAGATCTCTTAGTAACGTGCTGTCATTTCTCCCATGCTTACAGAAACAAGAATCTCCTTATTTGTCACTTAGAAATTAAAAATACTGTCACATTTATTTTTACTGTGTTTGAGTTTGTGGTGATGGTTCTAGCTGTTGCTAGTAAGTGCATCTACAATATCTTCTCAAGTATGTATATTAAATTGACATTATCACTTCTAAATCTAATCTGACTAGCTAGACACTCACTGTATTAAAACCAAATATCAGGCTTTCAACTGAGTTAATGTTAAACGTGTTGTTGATACAAAAAAAAGAAGTCACCGGTATTTCAGATGTTGGCTTTGTTTTGCCTGTCCATGAAGAATACACGATGCCCCAACCCTGGCAGTGTTCAATGCCAGGTTGGATAAAGCCTTGAGCAATCTGGTCTAGTGGGAGGTGTCCCTGCCCAGGGCAGGGGAGTTTGAGACTAGATGATCTGTAAGGTCCATTCCAACCCCTCAACATTCTATGATGCTATGACAATACTGTCTCAAGGGGATCAAAATACATGTAACTTGGATCATATTTTTGTTGTATTGAAAATTACTGTTCTCTTTTAAATGCTGTGCAACTGAAACAACTTGGCAGGTACTAACTGGTAAAATAGAGGATGTATTTTTGAAAATAAATGTCATGAAAGCATATGATTTATTTCAAGAAAAGCATATTAAATATTTCATGTGTATTGTATGGTTGTTTTCCTTTTAATTGTCATGAAATTAAGTACGTGTAATCAGGGCAGCAGTTTATAGACATTCCTGCATATCACATGAGTATATGACACATAGCATAGCTCATCCCTCTCCCTCCTTGTCTTCCTGTCAATAGTGCTTAGTGGGGTGCATGATTCATATAACATAGTGGAGAGACAGGCAAGCACACAGCTTTCACGTACGAAATAGTCACATTGTTGGCTTTGATTAATTGCAGTGGAAAGGAACAGTATGTTTTCTTTGAACTTCCACTTGGTCACCTGATACCACACCTATAGACATCCATGAAACTTTTCTTCTCTTGCCACCATTGTAGCCATTGCCAACTATATTTTTCCTCTTTGCAGGCTGCTCTGACTCTGCCACAGAGGCCACTGCTTCACTGTTCTACTGTGATCCCCGTCGTGGCTCTGACACTGAAGTTTATCATGCACCTTTTCAGGCTGAAGGACTCATGGTGCTTTCTTCCCTGGATGTTGTTCATATCCTGGACTTCTCATCACGTCCGTGATGGGATTCGTCATGGCCTCTGGATCTGCCCATTTGGAAAAACTCCTCCCTTGCCGTATTGGCTGTATGTGGCAATCACAGCGTCTTTACCTCATCTATGTTCATTTATTATGTACTTAACAGGCACTAGGGAATTAATGTCTATAAAACATGGGATCCGCATTGATGTGTAAGAGCGATGGCTCCTGAAGTCTGTTTGTATTGGCAGTTGAAACAAGCTTTGTCTATCACTGGAAGGGTTTCCTTATGTTTCCTACAACCTCCAAGTTAGACATTTTCAAGTTGTGGGGCACTTACAGCTCCTGTATCAATCCCTTGTGGTCACAGAACCTATCTAATGAATGATCATCATTTTACATCTGTACATTCCCCTTGTAAAGTATGTGGTCTTCCATGAGAGCTCATGCACAGCTAGCTGATTTATGAAGTGCTGTGTCTCTCCATGCAGTAATTACATTACATGTTACTGTCATGGTGCCATTCACCAGATCACCATTCACTTTGGATTTGTATCCTGCCTTTACAGAATACATTTCCTGGGGATAGTATTTTTAAACTTAAAAATGTAAATTGCTATATAAATGCTAAGTATTACTGAGGATTTAGCACTGTATGTCACTTCTAAATAACCATCAGTTAGCCTTTTGGATTTTTTCATTTATTTTCCTGCTGGACTCTGGTATTCAACTGTTTGAAAAGAAACTCTATCTGTGTTTCGCACTGTGCAGCTGCCTATCTGCTCCTCTTTGAACACTGCTGTTCTACAATGTTTCTAGTAAATTCTTCTCCCCTGCAGTTATGTGGTACTAAATTTGCACATAATGACTTGCACCATGGTTAGAAAAGAGAAGGCAGTTTGGAGATAGTATTATGGTGTGTTGGCCAAAATGTTTACTTTTTAAAAATACACTAATTATGAATATTATTTAATTTGGAACTAAGGAATTTTAGTAAAAATTTAAGGATCTTGTGAAGGCAAACATTTATTACAGTAAAACATAAGCTTTAGGGAAGATTCAGGAAGATACAAGAAAATAAATGTTGCTCATAATGTGAGTTTGCTTAGAGACATCAATACTGTACTCCATTAAGTGCAATATCATCCTCATAACTGTAAAATAAAAGACAATATCATTATTATTCTAATACAAAAAATAGAAATTTCCTCATAAACAGTTCATTAAGGAAAACTGTTGATATGCTGCAGGTTTATAAGGTAATAATTTGCACTGTGGACTATTCAGTGTTCATTTACAGGAATTTCTCAGAAAAAGTCCCAAAGGAAAAAAGTTATCTAGTCTTGTCCAACTAGACCAGACTGTCTAGGCTCATGTCTAGTTCACAGTATACAAACTGAGATTGTCTATTACTAATATTTTATTTTTTATTCGTTGAACTCCATTGCCCATTAAAGAGATGGAGCAGTAACTCCTCCAGTTTGTGAGGAATAGCTGTCAAAAGGAATTATTTGTATAGAAGAACTTATATAGGGTAGTATGGGCTGAACTTAGGTTATCACAGGGTGCAAAGGTTAGGTGCTCTGTTCATACTGCATTTATGTTCGTAAATGTATATTAGTATAAAGTACAAAAAAACCCCAGACAAATTATTAACTGGGCTGTCTGGCTTAATGAGTACCAGAGACCTTCAATGGCTGCGGAGTACTAAAAGCTCTCTGCAGTACACTATGCTGGTTATTGGAAGGGTGTCACTCCTTGAAAATGTGGTTTTGCACCAAAAGAATAGTCTCTGCCCTGTTTGTTCTTCATGTCAGAAATGTATACTCATGCAAACTGGTCTGATAGTACAGTGGGCCTGTTCAGCCTTCATTATAACATGAATAAAAGGTTTCTTTCTTGGAAAGAAGATTGAAAAAGCAGAACATTTCTTAAAGGGTTATCCTCATGCTGCAGATTTCTGTCTCTCATAGTATGTAAGTTTTCAGAAACATCATCAGAAATGTTTTGCTTTAGAGCCCTCAGAGCAGGAACTGTCTTTTTTTTTTTCCAAAGACATGATGGTGCACTAGAAGAGCATTGCTCATTCATTTACGTCTATCCTGTATTTTACACTATAGGCTATGAAATGCCAGTAATTAATATATTTTGTGCAAGGAGTGAACACTGAAGTCCCTGTAGACAATTTTCTGTATTCTTGCTTCATGGTATAATATTTGTATAGTTTTGTGCTTTATCCAGATTTGTTGCAAAGGGAAATGTATATAGAAACAAAGTGGAAAATTACAGTTTATCACTTTTAGATGTAGCTGTAGCATTTTTGGTAACTGTATGTCCACCAACAGTCCTTAAGATTGGTACTGTACTGTTCTAGCTATGTTTAAGGATCAGTTAACAGAAACTTCAGCAGCTTCAAATCACACATTTTCATTCTCTGCATCTCTGGCAATTTTTGTGTGAGTTTTTTACAATAATTTTCAGCTGTATTTCAAAATGCTTGTTTTCCTGGTCATGTTGTTACTCCAATTCTGGACAGCAGTAGGTGAACTCCACTTAGGAATGAATGTACTGAGGAAAGTAGCAAGCACTTGTAACGCATGACTTAGTTCTCTCTCCTTGCAATAGACCTGGCAGTCTCATACCTCAACCTGACATTTGGGCAACTTTAGCTCAGGCCATTGATAGCTTTTCAAGGTAAACTGACATGTTCCATGTAATGCTCTAGTTTGCGGGTAGCCAGGGTAGGGTACAAAGGACAAGGTAAGTGTTTATATTTCATCCTCTGTTGCAGGCAGAGTGGGAGCTTCAGACGCAGTTCATTAGAGAAGCCTCTGGTGGAGTCCTGAGGTGCTTTCTAAACACATCAGAGAGGCGCCTGAGTGTGGCTAGACCCAGTCCTACCCCCAGACTTTGTCAACAGTTTATGTCTAAAGGATTAGGGAGGTGTAATTGAACCTTTATACCTCTTTGTCCCACAGGATTAAGGATGGCAAACCAGATATATAAAAATAAGGTACTTATTATGATAATGACCAGGTGGAAAGATCTTAATGGGAATTATTTACTACACGGTATGGTTAGCTATAACAACTAGTACAGGGTACTGCACTGGGTTTGAAGCAATATTGAAGCAATTATATCAAAGCTGGCAAAAGCAATTCAGTAGAGATTGATGTTACTTTCCCATACCAACAACCATGGACAAATCTCTTTTGTTCAGCCTTAAGGAGTAACCTTGAGGGGTGTTCCCACTCCAGGGACACCACAAACTCTCCAGAAAGGGCATGTTAGAAGACCCTGCCATTAAACAATGGGACTGGGATTTTATAGGATAAAGTGATTGACTGTCAGTTGTGTCTCCAGGTCTGCTGTGTCAGCTCAGCATCTTCAGATAAGTAATCAGTAGTATAACTTGTTTGCTCCTTTATCAGGTACTTTACAAGGTGCACCACATCTTCACCTCACTATCAGGACCTTCATCTTTTGGATTGATGAGTCACGCTAATGTCAGCACTATTCAACACCAGAAGCAGCAGGACAGTCCCTTCTCCATTCACCACTGACAGGTTTGAAAATGGGGCATTGTTCCAGTTGTTTTACACCCACTCCAGGCAGAGCATCTTGCCACAACCTGTCACCTAGGAGATACAAATGAACTGCCCAACAATTCCTTGCCAGTATTTCATGTACATTTCAAATTCACTGATGTTTTCAACTATGCATTGATACCTGACATGTGTAGCAAAACCATGACAAAAAATAAAGGAAGATGCTAAAAACATAATGACTTTGTGCTTTATTGCATGCATTACAATGGAGGGTAAATGTGAAATACAAAAAGCACATGAATTACACAAAAAATGGTTTACGAACTCTAGCTAATGGTTTTGTGCACATTGTGTGACACATATCAGTAAAACATTAGTTATTTCAGTTGTTCATTTATTTTGGCAATTAAACCTTTTCCATATGTTTTCATGTTGAACTTACAAAGCTGAAGGAATTGTGGGGATTTTTTTTACTTTTTTTTTTTTTTTTTTTAGAAATGTGCTGCTCTTTATTTTCTTGCTTTAAAAATTGCTGCTGTAAAAAGTAGGTACCAAAACTTGCGAGGTTAAAAGAAAAATGACAGAATGTTTCTTCACCCCTGACCTGCAGAAATAAGATAAAATCTCTCCCAATTCCCAAGTGGCCTTAACAGAACAAGTGAACACCTTTCCTATCAGTTTATATTCTAGTTTTAAATGTAATCTGTATTTTCATCTGACTACTGGTACCACTTTTTTTCTACAGTGAAGTATATTGTGTCATATGCCTTCAACCAGTTATTGGGAAGTGAATTATGGTTGATGCCATGTACCAAGGAAAATGCTGGTGAGTTTGAACTAAACTGAAATAATTTTTGCAGCAGGACATTGGTATAGACCTACAAGAAGAACATTTTCTTTGCTAATGGAAATAAAGTTCCAGAAAGAGGGAGAAGAGATTAAACGTCAGTCTAAAGGAAATGTTAATACATAGTTAATTTAGAACACATATTTTTGTTTCATCAGTTACTGTCAGTATGAAGCTAAGTGATGAAATCTACATTTCTGTTAAGTAATTGAGCCAATCTAAATTCTGTCAATTATGCAAATTTATTCAGGGCAGAAGAAATTTTGTATTCTAAGTGTTAAACACTGTGGGCTTTGATCAACTGGTTATTTTGAGTCCACAAACTAGGTTTTGTTTCCAGGTTATATATCACACACTAATCTTTCCTTCTATATTCATATAATCATTTTCCATTTGCTTAGCCTAATTTTGTATTGATTTTGCCTGGGGTAAGAAGAAGTGTTTGTCTCAGTGACCTGGAAACCCAGGTGTGCTACTACTTAGCAAAAGCATTTTAGTGTAATGTGAAGGAAATCTTCAGAATATTAGAAACTAGACTAGAAACTGTACTGTATTCCTTTGGATGGAAGTGTTAAGTAGATTTCCAGGCAGTTTGTAAAACCAGATTTGTTTAATTAAAAGTAGTTGACTGAAAACATTTGTATTAGTAAATATGGGTGTACAATCTGTGTGAAAATGGATTTGTACAATGAAACAGTTGCAGAGATAATTAGCCAAGTTATACTGTGTGCTCTTACTATATCCACCACAGAAACAACTCCTTTGACCAAGGAATGTTAGTGGTATCTATGGAGCTTCCCTTATGTTGCCAAAGGAATTCAATCTTACTTTGATCTCATTTTTCCCCTTATGAATTGCATAACATTGGACTAGGGCTCCCGTAATCGTATGAGGTCATTTCCCTGAGCTGCTGCCCATTCATGCACAACAGTGCTTGCAGGTCAGCCAAAGAGGCTGGTTGGTAGCTGTGATTTCTGGTACAGGAACTGTGGTAGAAAAATGAAATTGAAGGTAGTAGACAGAACAATGGCATAAGGACTTCAGAAGGTTATAATGCTGCCAGTTTCACATTTCAATTTAAATTGCTGATGATCAAAACCAGCTTCTTTCTATATTTTACTGCCAACAATTTAGAAACAAATTCTGTGATGACAGCTCTAAAAATACAAAGTGTTTCTGGGGCAAATCAATACTGTAAGATTGAAGTAATAAGGCTTTATCAGTAGATTTCCAACAAAATCATCTGTGTCTTCTTGTTCACTTAACTGTATATAATATGTAGGTACAAACACTTGGTCTTACTGTGGAAACTTGGTTGTGGCTCAGGGAGTTTTGATACAGAAAAGCTCTAGCTGGCAAAACCTTTGAGCAAGCAATTTTTTGTTTCATTAGTCTGTGGAGAGATAGATCTTCCCTTCTGCTAGACATGTTTTGATAGGATTAATTTTTGAGTAGTTTTCCAGCTTCTTTTGGGTGAGTGTTCTGCATGCCTTGTACATCAAACATAAATATGCAAAGCAAAGGCACTGAGAACTTCATACCATAAAAATGTATGCACTAGATTCACTTATAAAATTTCCCCAAAGTGAAAAAGCAATTTAACATGCTCTTGGATCATGCATCTTGCATTTAAGTATCAATGTAAATGTTGACCAAGTGGTATTTTGAGTAATTTCTTATGGCTACAGAGGCATTGGCACTCTCCTGGTGCTTCACTTGGATGAAAAGCTACTTCAATGTACCAGATACCTCAGCTGGGTGCAGCAGACTAAGTGGTAGACTCTATCTCGTAGCAAACCATTGTGGAGACCCTTTGTGCAGCCAGTTAATCTGTTCAGTGGTGCTTAAAATGCGATTGATCTCTTCCTAAAAAAGATATATACTTCTGGTGTACTGAACTGCATTCTAGTCATCACAGATAGAACTAACTACATGGGAGCTGACTATAATTGGGATTGCACATTGGGCTTGTCATCCTGTCACTCACATGATTTCTTATTGCTGGAGAAGGAAACTATCCCTTCAACGACTATTTTATCCAGGAGATTCTTTGACAAGTTAAGGAAATATGAAAAAATAAACAGCTAAAGGTAGTTCCCGTGAGTCACTGATGCTATGATTACTTCTAGGCTGATATATTTCAGTAAAGGGATGACCATCTATTTTAAATGAATTGTAACTTTTAAGATGTGGATCAAACATTTATTGTAAAATTAGACCATTTTCTTTCTCAAAATATGTCCAAATCTAGGAATGTCTCTGTGAAAGATTTCACAATTGCAGTTAGCATATTTATCATGGATGAAATTTTATGGGCTAAGTCTTTGCTTCAGTTTGCATTTGTTTGAAAAAAATAATTTGTTCCAGCTCCAGGTACCGGGACTTGGACTAGAAACATGAAATATGTTAAAAGTTTGAATCTCTTTCTCCCTTGAAACTGAACATAGATGAGGCTCTACTTGGGTATCTACTTGGGTATCTTACAACAGAGCTTGTACGAGGTACTGTTAGTCTCTCTTAATGGCAGTATAGAACAGTTATCACGTGATATTGTCAAGATAAATATTAATTGCAATTAGAAACCTCTAATACTGTTCTCCAGCACTACCAGGGAAATGGTTGGGGTGGTTAGGCATTGGAATATATTGTCCAGGGAGGTGGTGGTTTAAGGATTACAACAGTGACAGGATTTGATGATCTTATAAGTCTCCTCCAACCTTGATGATTCTATGATTCTATGTGGATTGTATTTGCTGCTGCCACCTTCACGCTCAGCGCAGGGAAGGAGTGCTGCGGTGTTAGTTAAGGAAAGAGGGAAGCCATGGCTGGAGTATGTGGCATATGGGGCTCCACGCAGCAGCAGTTTCTGTGAGCATTAAAACCTGCTTTTCTTACAAAAAATTAATGAGTTTCAAAAAAAAAAAAAGAGCTTTTATTTTCCAATGAATTTCTGCCGCCGAAAGTGTTGTTGAATGATCAAATTTCTTGAAAACTCATTTCAGATAAGAAAACCAGTTTGGCAGTGACTTGATTTACAAGAAAGTATATCCTTCCTGTCTGTTTCAAAGGGCTGAATGTTGGCACATTTCTGTGGTTCTCTGTTGCCTGGATTAGCTTTGCAAAAAAGGCAATGCTTTCTTAGTCATCAAGTGTGAACATTTTCTCTCTTTATAGTGAACAGATACAAAGGTTTGGAAATGCTGAGTCCTACATATTTTGCCTTTGGCACATATTCACAACCTGTCAGGTTATCATAGGTATCCAAAGTAATATGGAATATGCTTTGGACTAGGCATATGCTGATCGTTTCATCAGAATCTGTCCAAACTGCTTATGTAATAGGCCATAGATGAATCTCCTCTGGAATAAAGTAACTGATAGCATGAAAATGACTATTGAAAAACAAAGACATAGTTGCTTCATTATAGCTTTTTTTCTCTATCCAGTTATTCTGCCTCCCTGTCTCGCAGAAGGACTGGGCTTCAGTGAGTTTTTCTCATTGCCACACAGTGTACACACACTCCAAGCCTACATGAAAGATGAAAGTTTCCAAGGGCACAGGTGAAGGTGAACTGCATGATTATAGCAGAATGCTCTGTTCCTCAGTTGGTGCTATATGATACCAAGTGGTGGTGGGGAAAGCATCTCAAAAGGATTAGTATTGATTGAAGGCAGAGAACACACTATTTCCCTGGCACTGCTGATATTTCTTTATGCCAGTATATCTCTCCAGTTTCCCTGGCAGGAATTGCTTTATTGATGGAGACAAAAGCTTTAGTTTTCAGTTGAGATTCCAGCTGATTTGGCACACTGACATAATTGCGTCTTACAGAGGTAATAAACATTGATTTTCTCTGTGTAATAAGAACAGCTTCTACTAAAATTTCCCAAGTTGTGCTATATCTAGACTTGGAAAAGAAAATGCACCAAAGATGTTTGAAAACATTCATCCTGTCATGTTTACAAAGGGTGTTTACTATTTCTGCTTATTTTCTATCCCAAAGTAAACTATACTTGCAAGTCTTTGGGAATGATTGCATAGTTTGCTTCACAGAGAAGGAAAGGACTTTGCAGGAGAAAATTTGGTTTACCAGCACTCTGGAGTTTTTCTGCTGGGCTTTCAAAATCAAAACAGTTGAGCAGAGTTGTTGTGGGGCATACATAAATACATTTCAATGCTATCAAATATTTCATCACTTCATGCTTTATCAAAGTAAAACTCAACTGTCACTTGTTTTCTTTCCTCCAGCCCATGACTAGTCCTTTCTTTCCTCTATCTCCATGACTCTCCTGGTGGCAGCATTTCATATGTCTTTTGTAAGAATCACTCATTCTCACTAGGTCACTAATTAGGTTATAAGAGGAAAAAAGGTTTATTTTCTAATGTGAACAAGTGAGGCAGCTGGGCCAGTAAGTGTGTTCAAAGATAACTTCCTCAGAGCTGAAGAAGCAGAGCTGACTGGAGAACATCAGGATGAAATGCAGTCTGTCAAGAAGGCTGCTCTAGAGAGGAGCTTGTTTCAAGCTCTGTAAAGGCTAGCTTGGAGTTTCCCAGTTAAATGATACGTATCAGTCACTTCCTGCTAACTGACCTAAAGTGATGAAATAGTTTGGGTTTTCAAACTACCAAAAGAGAGCAGGTTTTGCAAACAGCTTTCCAATGCCAGGAAATAGGAGTTGGAATAGTGATGAGGAACTAAGATACCAAATTTCCTTGCCAAAGTAAACCACCTCCATGCCCCAAATCAGTCAACAAATAGAAGTATGCAAGACTCTTTTTCCATCCAAGTATTTGATGGACTGGAAATCATGGGATAATTGAGGGAAAAAAGGCACTGAGATTACAGGAAGATAGTGTGTGTAATATTCCATGGAGGGCATGGAGCCACCCCTGGGCAGGACAATCAGCATTTACTTGACAATCTGTCCCTTATTCCTGTGCTTCTGCTGCAACTGGAGGACTGGATCTATGAGGAAGTGGACAAGAACAGGGTGGCCCATCTGCAACTGGAAACATGCAGTGAGTGTAAATGAGATTAAGCAGAAAAGTTTATTTACTTGCCCAACTACAAGTGGTTAACATAACCTGAGATTTAAGTGCAAATTTGCACCTGTGTATTCTCATGAGTCGAATTTTACTATTGCATCTGTGCTGCCTCATTCTATTGGCTGTGAGAGGAGCTTAGTTTGCTGCCCAAGTTTCGTAGTGTAACCTTCACTGCAAATGAGAAAAAATTTGGTGATCACATTTCTTTCAGTGGAATTCAAAAGAAAAGCAGGCCAAGTCCAGCAGCAAAGCCCTCTCCAGTATTAGTGAGTGAGAGCTACAGAAGAGACATATTATTAACAACATTCTTATTAATATTTTATTTGTTCCGGGTAGTGCAGGAAGGTTTCAGTCACTCATTATGTAGCTGTTGTGTAGCTGTAAGACAGTCTGTGCCCAAGCAGCCTTACAATATAAATAGTCTGGTTTATATCACGTAGATAACATTTAACAGTGAAAAATATGAAAATAGAGGAAGTGATTCTGATATTGTTTAAGTAACAGACTTTATGAATGCAAATTAGGACTGATAAATGCAAATTAATACTTCTTATTTCAAAATGTTGCTATTTTCCACACCACTTGGACTTGAGAAATTCATGCATCTGCTACTCCAAAAAGAGAGTGGCCAAGAATAGTCCCATGCTTGCTTTTTTCTCTTTTAAATTCTCATTATAAAAATCCTTAAGTAGATTTCCACAGACAGTGTCATCATGGGGGAGGATAGGGAGGATCTATATCTAATTCATGCATCATTTTGCTGTTCAAGTATGTCTCCCACTGTTGGTAAAGGATGGCCTTTTTCAAAAGCCTGGGAAATTGCATATTCTCCAAATGAGGCAGCAGAAATTAGCCCAGCTGCAGTCCTGCCTGCTGTGTTTCATCATAACACATGATGGAGTTGTGCACTGAAGTTCTTTTATGCCCTTCTGTGAAAAAAAAAGAAAGGAACTAAAAGAAATCAAAAAGGCATGGGGAAGAAGCTATTTAGGATGAACATTTCTCACATGGTGAGTGTCCCCACTCCTGCCAAGCTACCTGACAGCTTCTGGGACAGAGTGGGCATTGACAGGAAATTTATGCAAGGACCCAGAGTGGAAACACACCACTCTTGTTTTGCAGTTAGTGGGTCACAGAGCCTGTTCAGAAAGGAAAGGTCCTTCATTAGTGTCAGTCCCACATTTCTCAGCCTGGGCCATGAGGGGCATAACAGAATTCTTGGCCTACACTGGGCTTAAAGGACCTGTGAAGTCAACTCTGAATGAAGAACGAAGTACAGTGTATGAGACTAAAGAGTACAGCATAGCCTCAGAGCTGAGAGGGGAGGACTGCCTGTTACCTGGCAGATGTGAGGTCATGTGAAGTTGTATAAAATTCTCAGTGCCAGCTAAGTAACAAACATGTAGCATGAAGGCATGATGGTGTATATGACAAAATTTAATGTCCTAGTATAAACAACGGCTGCAAGAGATCACAGTTCATGGCTGATAATGACCTCAGAAGCTACTGTAACAGTCAAGGAATTTGGGTCAGGATAAGAGGGAGAGTTGTCCTTTATAAAACTGGTGCAAGGCTGTTAGTCCTCATGTATTGATGCAATGTGCTGCATGTGCTCCACACAGACTTGTGTTAGTATAACCTTGTCTAGTGGTTATGTTTGCAATTGTCCCTGCGTAAGTCTCCAGTGACCGTAAACATGTTTTCAGCTGAAGTGTAAGACCAGAATGTTTGTGTATTTATTTGTGTTGGTAGAAAAGAGCACTAGCCTTTTTCTAAAAATTTGGTTTAATGTGTTTCCATTGAACATTTGTAATTTTTTGTTATCCTCCTGTACATACAATATTTTTTAAAAGATAGGAAAGTCAGAATAGGTGCTCAGAATAGACTTCAAGCCTTTTAGGACCCAGGATAAACAGGTTAGAAACAGAGCATCATGCTGAACCAGACCACTGATCTGTGTGATCAGATACTGCCTCTGTAGGACGCTAACTTTTACTAATTATGTGTTTGTGAGGAGACCTTCTGTCCATCCCCCATGTTGCTTTTTGCCTTTTGGAATCAAAACAACAGGCACAATTCCTGCGTCTGTCGCTACATGTCTGTGTGTCTGTGTGTCAGCTGCTTCAGATGGAATTCAAAACACCCATAATGAACATTTTACTGCAATGGAGGATGGAAAACACTAGGTATTTCTCTTCAATTTTAGCAGTGCAGCCAGTACCTTTCCCTTCCTGGTCTGTAAAGCCCAAAATATCTTTTTCAGGACAAAACTCTGCATTCTTCCCAAGAACTCGACTTTCATCCTATTCCATCATAATTTAGTAGTCAGAGAGTGGGAAGCCCATGCCTGAAGTGCCAGGCAACAGTACAGAGAGGGCTAAGTCTCTCAGCTCCTCCTGCAAGTGCTGCAACTCTGTGCAGCAGAGTCCTGGGGAGGCCGAGCACGGCAGGAGCGTGAGAGGATTGTCCGTTTGCGTGAACATTCACCTGATGAAAGAAAAATGGGCACTCCAGTCCCTCTTCAAGTTTCTTCTCTGCCTGATGTATCAGTAAGCATGTATCACTCAGGTGCTGAATGTAAAACACACCCCACTGAGGCTCTAGTTGTCTGTTGGGGAGCTTTTCTGAGAGGTGGGTGTATCTGTACCATCCACATAGGGCAGAGCACTGAATCTGGCTGGCCTGGACCGTTACAAGTGCATTAACCATTTATAATGTTCACAGATCAAAGTTTTCTTCTGGACTTTTTTTTTTCCAAAAGGAAACTACCCACAGGTAAATTCCTGGTCTGCAGAAGGCTGAGTGAGAGTTATGCAGAGAATTGTAAGGTCAGGGTGTTTATGGTAGGTACAGGGACAGCCGAGGCAGCCTAGAACTGGGGACATGTGGGAGGTCACAGTTTGGGATTTTGACACCCACACAAACAATTGGAGACATTGCTAGGAAGTATAAAGTATAATAGTAAATTATGTGAAATCTGCCCATTCATGACTTAAGCCAGTCTAGGAAAAAAAAATTAAAATATTATTGTTAGTTGATTGTTGTGATAATTTAGGGAGTAATAGGAAGTACTTTGATAAGTCTATTGTGTCTATCAGTATGTCAGAAGCCTTCAAGAAATTAAGTCTTGCTGGAAACATCAAACATGCAAAGTTGTTTTAACATGACTTATCCTGCCTTAGCAAACTGAGACAGTGGCTTTAGTCTCCTTCAGTAATCAGCACTCCTGTCACAAAAAAAATTATAACAAAAAAAGCAAGGAATGGGTTAAAGAAGGACCATTTACTCTTGGTTCTGCTTGAGTCACTGCAGAAAGGTACCTATAAGTGAGGGCATTATGTTATAATGCACATTAATGTAGAAGAAGTTACAATCATTAACGTCTGCTCAAAAATTAAAGGCTCAGATTAAAAGAGCTGTCAGTTGTAGCCTTTCTAACAGTTCTACACTGACAAACAAAGTTAGAACTTCAGAAAAGATTAAAACAAGGATTGGCTTTGTTTCTCAGGACAGAAGAGTGGCTGCCTTCTCACTTGCAACACTTTCTGCCTGCAGGTTAGCACTTTGATTTTGAGCTTTGAATGCAATCCAAGACAATATGTCAATAAAACTTTCTGCTTTCCTTCAGCTATGCTTGTAACTAATGCCACTGTCAACTGTGTCAGTGCAATTCTTGGAAAAGAATTTCTGTCTGACTCCTTCCTCTGTAAATTGGATGGCTGCCTGCACATTCATGAGGAATCATAGCACAATATTTGCTATTGTTCTCTGAATTTGTTTTAATTTTTCATTTCCCAATCTCATAAAACAGCATTGTCTCCTTGGTTTACATTTTGTCCTGTTCTAATAGGTTTAGCATTTTCAATTGTTGACGCATTATATAGCCTCCATAAAGTGCAAAGCATGTTCCGGGTCTGACACAATCACTATCTCCTTGCTGCACTTTCCCATTGAAGCAAATAGCAATTTTCTTTATTTTGGACTTATGAATGGCATAGTGAACTCCAAGGGAACATAAGATGTAAGACTTGAGCTCAAGCTGAAAGAAGTTTTATTCAGTATGCTGTCGCTTGTTGCCAGCAGCAGAGAAGAATTATACCTGCAGATACCTCTATTTACTCTGTGGTTTTGAGAACACAGCAGTTGTGTGTGTCTGAGCAACCTCCTGGAAACACTTCAAACTTCTCATACAGGAACTGGTCTTAAGAAACACAAAGTGCTTTGGTTCTTTCCCCATCACCGCTACAGCTTCCTCTACTCCACACTCTCCCTGTGGTGAGACTTTTGTAATCTGTATCAGGCCTTTAAAAATGTTTCTGGAAATCCCATGGAAAGCATTTGCCAGAGCAAACTAATTAATTATCTGCAAGGACACAGAGCACCACAGTTTGCAGCATCAAGCAGATGCTGGAATACAAAGTCTGATACTGACAAGCTGTTTCTTTAACATGCTACTCCAGTAACACCTGTCTCGCTGTATTTCTTTTAATCTAGCTTGTTCCTCTTCATGCTACTTTGAAAAACATTAACGCTGCTAATAGTCTTGTCCTCACGTAGTTCGGTTAATGAAGCTGTTGTGAGCATGTCTGTGGCCATGGTGGTTGAGCTCTCAGAATGCAGATTTTTCACTGTAATTAAATGGTGACAATGGATCAGCTTGTTGATTTCAACATAAATGACTTCCCTGAAATCATGCTTTAAACAGCACACATCATTATCTGCTACTCTCTTTCCTCTTAACAGTAGACTTTCATTTCGAAGTGTAGTACTCTGCATTTGCCCCAGCCTCTTATCCTGGTAGATAACAGTGTCAAGCAGAAACCAAGAGCTATGAAGTAAAACACTGATAGCCAGAAAGGCTGATTGCACTATATTAATTTATTATTCAATGTAATTGCAAAACTGTTGTTGGGACAGTGTAAGTATAGATTAAAGTCCCTGAGGCAATGAATTTCTTCTACCTTGTGTTCTGGAAATCTAGGAACAGAAAGAATGGCTGTAATGAGCCAGAGCAAAGATGAGCTTGGTTGAGCTTGGAATTCCCAGACTGATTTTTCAAGTTCAGCCCTGGGAAAGGTGGAGGCAGACAGACTGCACTGCACCGGCAGCGGTGGAATACAGCAACTGCTTGCTACCCACGCAACCACAGTGTTCAACTCAAACTGAGACCACACAGTAATCTTTTTGGGTTTTGGAGGGTTTCAACCAGTGACAGATGTCAAGTGTGGCAGGAATAACATGGCCCTTGCTCAGGGTCCTTACAGTCTGCAAATGCATAGGTCAAATGCAAAGCTAGTGCAGAGCTAGGCTCTCCTTGAGGTACCTGTTTATACTACAGCAGATTTGGCCCTCAATGTTGCATGTTTAGTTTCCATGGAAGTGATGCCTAATAGCAGTGGGCTCTTTTCTTCTGCCTTAATCCTTCAAGGACTTATTTCTGAAGTATTTCTATGCTCAGCTTTCCTAGTGTTGAAGAGCCTCATCAGTGAGGAGGTCTGCGAGGGTTGGGCTGTAAGGCAGTACCACCTTGGGGCACTATGTGGCATACAGCCTGTTCTCTCACCTGTCAAAACACTTC
>NW_008691130.1:8938-14527 GCF_000695815.1 Acanthisitta chloris | reverse complement strand
AAGTGCCACATGAGACGGAGCCAACGTCAAGCTGCTGCTCAGGGTGGGGCTTTAAGTCACATTCATGCCCAGCAGCCAGGAGGTAGGGTCAGGTGTTAATCCTGCAGCTCAACACCTGCTCTGTGGCTATGTTCCTACAGCTTCTAGGAAGAATGGATGTGAAATTAGTGACTGTTCTGGTTATTCTAGCAGTGGCAGTTAGTCACACGTCTGAGAGTAAGTAAAACTATACCTTATCTATTTCTATACTGTATTTTCTTAAAAGAAAAAGAGACCTGAAGTGTATCTACCTGGAACTGTGTCTGCTTGAGCCTTTGCATCTCTGTATGGGACCAGAGATGATAGCTTAAAGGTCTGCGCTGTAGCATGGGAAGAATCAAAATGTGGAACCTGTCTTAAACTACACAGAGCAATTGGCATTTTCAGTGGA
Organism: Acanthisitta chloris; assembly: GCF_000695815.1. Taxonomy (NCBI): domain Eukaryota; kingdom Metazoa; phylum Chordata; class Aves; order Passeriformes; family Acanthisittidae; genus Acanthisitta; species Acanthisitta chloris. The sequence goes on along the minus strand of NW_008691130.1, from coordinate 14,097 downwards.
GTCAGAGCTTCCTCAGCAAACCTGATGTGAGTACTTTATAATTCTGTAAAATGGCTTAAGCCAGGAAAAGCCAAGTGAGTCACTTGTCATTGCAAATATTTATCAAGAACATATTAGATGAAAGATTTTAGCTGCTGAAGGTGTAAGACCTTTAAAGAAGTGGTTTCCTGAGGGAACACATAGTAGAACTTCAGTATTTATTTAAAGGGATCTCACTAGTTCAGGTGTAAATTCCTCCTTTCCAAGCTTCTTGGAGGGAATATGTTTAGAAAATCACTTGGTCTTTTTCTACTAAAGTGAAATTGCCCTGGATGGAAAGGTTTTCAGAAAACTTTTCCTTAAAAGTTTTTATGACTAACTTCACATAACTGATTTCTCTCAAGCAGAAAAGTAGCCTTGTATGCAGCTTTGCTCTGTGTTCAGTGCAACATGGCTCAAGGATTCGGGTAATCTAATAACAGTTCTTGCATTTTCATAAAAATTAAAAAAAATTCAAAACAGGTTAACCAGTGCTTAGTTTTTCTTTGCACTTTTTGACTGTAAAATAAACTGTGTTCACAGAGATTCTGGAGCACTTCATTCTCTGGGGTGATCCTTTCTCATGCTCCACTGGCTTCAGTAGGAGTAGGAATTGTGGGATTCCTTGAAGATTTAGACAATACATGGACAAAACCTGCCTTAAAATTTTGTCCTGTTAAAATGGCCACTGCACCTGCTGGTGTGGGAAGGCTCTGCCAGTGCTTTTGTACTAGATTTATGATCTGGGCAGTCAGCAAGGTCTTGCACAATAGGACTGGCAGGTACATGCCCAGGTCAAAGTAAAGGTTCTCTTAGAACTTGTTCTTTTGTGCTGAACCACCTGGCACTGGGGAAATGCCTTTACCACCTAACTTTCCTCATCCAAACATGCTCCATACTTGGCAACAATATTCAAATGGAAGAACTCACAAGAAAGATGAGCAGAACTGCATGTGGCTAGTTGGGTACAAGAACACCCTGCCCTGAGCTGGACTAGATTTGGGGTTAACCCTACCTAGGTTTAGGCATGTTAAGCTACCATCATGTATCCATTTATTTCAGGGTGACAGTAGAGACAGACTAGTGAGATTTGGGCTGATACATGCAAAAGTTTCCTTTGCTTGTACATGGGACTTGGTAGCTGTTGGCAGGGACCAGGAAAGCCATCTGGTGGCCAAAATCACAACTAGCCTCAGGCAAGAACATGGCCTGGCCAGGCAATGACCAAAAATGAGATTATTTCATAGAGTGTGATGGGGATTTCCCACTCCACTTAGCACCACCATCCCTCTCCCTCCCTGTAATACAACTAAAAATAAACTTTTACAATTTTACTTTGAAAAGTCCTGCTAGTGTTCTATTATTACATCTGAGTGGCAGGGATTTACAGAGTGCCAGACACTGCCACAGCTGCAGTGAAAGGGACAGCACTGCATGACAGAGTATGCAGCAGGTTGGACAAGGGAACTTATTTTAGAGATGCTTGGTTTGAATCTCAATTTGAGAAGACAGAAGTTCTCTTTTGGAAGGTCCTACATGTATTTCATCTTGAAGACATGAAGAGAGAAATTTGGTAATAGCATCCAAACCAAGTGCTAGATGCTACAGCACAGGAGTAACAACTAAATAATGTTGTCTGGGACTTTACAAAGAAGTGATCTGGAGTTGTCCTGGGTGAGTTATTCGAGTAATGCTGGTCTGGTGAGAGTGAGAGTGTTCTGTGCAGTGTGAGAGATGGCTTCCCTCTCATCAAATTGTGTTGCTTGATAGAAAAAAAAAAGCAATCTATGTTCACATTAGAGCTTCTTTTTGCATCTTAATGTGTAAGACATTGTGAAGTTTGGTTTTGCTAGGAATAGAAGAAATCTCACTTTCTGATGAGGCACTGGGTACTACTGTTTGTTTGACCACATCAATATTATACCCCGTCTTGCCAGTTTTCAACCTACATTTCTTTGATGCTTTGTAATCCAAGCATCAAGGATGTTATATGGGGGCACTCAGCTTGCAATCTGATTGTGATTTGATGGGAAAAGACCCATCTGAAAATCCTGACCTGTGTGACATACCCATCTGTCCATCTTCAGTCAACTTTCCAGCCTTGAAAATGTCCATATTAACAGACCTTATAGCAAAACAGGAAAAGCATCACTGCATAGTTTCATTTCTATTTATTCTTTGCCACAATATTATAGATTTATAGATTTATATGTCATGGCTTATAACTTATTTATGGTTAGATCTTAGAATCCCTCCCATCTTTTTTTTAATCTCTGTCTCAGAATTGTATTTACCATACAGTCAAAGCAGTAGGATGTACTTGAGCATTTTTCAGTGAGTTCTCCTCTCAAGTCCACCTATTAGGCAACCTCCTTGTTTTTACAGACTACAGCTATGCTATGTTTGCCAAGGATTCTAGCATCCTGCTTTGTTCACTTGCTAATCAGGATTGGAGCCTTCTGCATAATGAAATAGTTATTGGATTGCTTTAGGTTAAGCTGAAAAGACTTGCCTTGAGGTACTGAACTCTTAAAATAGCCTCAAATTTGCTTTAAATGAGAAGAACATTTTCTGGCAGCTTCATGGACAAATGAGTACTAAATGAGCTCCCTTACAGTAGTTAATACAAAGTGCAGGTGATGTGATTGATAGTAAATTTCCCTCCAAGGACAGAGCCTGGATTCTGTCTTCGTAAACAAACAACACTGGATTAAGAGCTCAAACTTGTCTGTGGAAATGGATGTATTGATACTTTAGCATTTCAGTACATACAGTGTTCTCACTAAGCAAGGCATTAATCCAATTAATCATCACTGATTAATCAATACAAAGTTGTGAGGTTTTCTCTGGATGTACAAAGCCTACTTTGTAACGACAAAAATTCCACTAGGAAACACTAATGTCTGCTGCTAACAGCACACGTGTGCCAAAGTTGTGCGATAGGTGAGGAGCTGCATCAGATCAGGGTGAACTTGAGGCATATTTTAGCATAGAAACAGAACGTGCCTCAGGTTTATGGATCTTACTATGCCATGGAAGCATTCCCTCAGAGCACACAATATGTTGGGGGGACCCATCCTTCTTAATAATGTTACACATATTTGCTGGGCTTCCTTAGTTTGTGTAAGTACTTGTGAGTTTTGGTTACAAAAAAGAACAACTACAGGCATAGCCTTTCACTCAGCAGTCCATGGGTCACATCCAGTTCACAAAGGTCAGCTAGGTGCTCTGCCAGCAGTACTGACAGGGTCCTCTGTGCTGCCAGCAGGATTCAGGGTGGACCACCAAAGACTGGGTCAGAACATTAACTGCTGGAATGAAGCTTGTGAAGAAAAGAGCTGCATGAGTTCTGTCTAAGTCAGCTGGGTTGGGTGTGGAGCAGAAGAAACAAATAGAGATAGGAATGAGAAATGGGTTTTCCCACTGTTCTCACTTAAAGCCTTGCTTTTGTTACCATCTTTAGTCAAAAGAGGCCAAAGTGAAACCAAGCACAGTCAAGAGCAAGCACAGAGTTGGGGAACACAATGGCTCCATCACTCAGCATCTATTTCCATGTGACTTTATCTCTTCTTTTTTCTTCATCTGCCCCTCCCTCATGAGGTGAAGTCCTGCCCTATCATCTTACATTTTCTACAGCGTAGCCTGTCTGAACCAGTGACTGCTGTGTCACTCCTTAACAGTGGTCTGCCCTACCCATATTGAGACACTAACCCAGTCCTACCTGCCTAAAACTGCAGCCAAGAGCAGTAGTACAGCCACTGTCATACTCCCAGTGCATGCCACAGGAGACCTCTTCATCAAGCACTACAGTTTCCCCAGATGAGTTGGCAAATTGAAGAATATCAGCTTGAAACTGAAGAAGGAGGGAAAAGTTCTTTGTTGCCCCAGAAACAGAGCATGCACCAACAATTGCTTTTCATATTTCTTGCCTGAACCCTAGACAACACAGTTTTCCCCAGCTGATTAACATGTGCCTTTCAAGTTTGAGAATGATGATGACAAAAGCACAGCAGAAGGATGAGAAAAGTTTCTACGGACTAAGTTTGGCCAGGTAGCAGATATGAAATGGAAAAAAACTTTCGTCCCTCAAAGATACTTCACACTGACCAACTAAAGTGTAAGGACAGATACAATGAACAGTACTCACTGAGATCTTGTTCCATCAGAGCCTTTGTTTGCACTGTGCTTCATTCCCAAGCACGCCACTTCAGTCATAGAATGGTTTGAGTTGGAAGTGGCCTTAAAGATCACCTAGTTCCAACCCCCCGGCCATGGGCAGGGACACCTTTCACTAGACCAGGTTGCTCTGAGCCCCATCCAGCCTGGTTTGAACATGCACAGCTTCTCTGTGGAAACTGTTCCAGTATTTTACCAGCCTCCCAGTGGTAAAGAATTTCCTCCTAATATCTAATGTAAACCTGACCTCTGGCAGTTTGAAGCCATTCCCCCTTATCCTGTCACTGCATGCCCTTGTAAATAGTCTCTCTCCAGCCCCTTTTAAGTACTGGAAGGCTGCTACAAAGTGCCCCCGGAGCTTTCTCTTCTCTAGGCTGAACAACCCCAACTATCACTCTCAGCCTGTGTTCATATCAGTGGTGCTCCAGCCCTCTGATCACCTTCATGGCCTCCTCCAGACTTGCTGCAACAGGTCTATGTCCTAGGGTCCCCAGAGTCTCCATCACATCAGTTCAAACTCACTGAGTCTCACAGTCTTTGGAGCAACATTTTCATAAAAGAGCTTCAGGTCTCACTGAATGCAGTGAAAACATTAATTTCTAAATGCCAACTGGTTTTGATCCTTGCAGCCCTAAGAAAGTGGCATGAAGATCTGACAGACTTCAAGGAAACAAACCATCGTGGGAAGTTTAAATTAAGTTCATGTGCTACAGGCCTTGAAAAGAAGCACTGTTTAAAAATAATTAAGAATTTCAGGGATTTTCTTTTTTTTTTTTTATTTTTTTTGAGAGTTAAATCAAGTGGTTTGGATGTTTTTCAATATGCTAAATAACTTTAAAAACAATAACTCTCTCCCCAGTGAGAGTTCCAGGGAAGAAATATCAAAGCAGATAACAGCAACTGCTGAAATAAAAACAGAGCAATCCCTGAGATGACCTGTCTCAAGATCTATCACTAAACTTCTT
>NW_008691130.1:0-8872 GCF_000695815.1 Acanthisitta chloris | reverse complement strand
GTCTAGATTATTTTTGGGTAAGCTGCTGTGGATTTCTGATTGTGCCACTGAGCCATAGAGACAAATGAAATGGGCAACACTGAAAAAGTCTCATTGACTGATAAATGGCACACAAAAGGCCATGCCAACATCCGTGTGGAAAACCACAGTTCTTTCCTTCTAAGCACTATTTAGATCTATGATTACTAATAACCCTGATCTAATTGCTGAAACTACAAGGAATGGTATTGGCTTTGACTGCAGTGATTAGTTTTTGTTGCCATCCCCTGGGTTTTTTTTGGCTTGAACTGAAGTCATTAGCTTTGCTTGCTACCTCCTGGTTTTTTCCCACTTGCAGGATTAGAGTGCAGTTATGGTAATAATGGAGCTGCAGGATGGCTCAGTGCTCCAGGAGAGCAGCATCCCCTCCCCTGGGGCTCTGGGGAAATTCAGGTTTTCCTTGGCTCATTGGTCTGAGTGTTCTTGATACTCAGGAAAAAAAGAAATCACTTTAGAAACTGACTCCTATGTAAAAAGGTACCAGCTATCACAAGAGCCTCTGTCAACAGTGTTGGGAAGGTGAAGGTTCCGCGCGGGGAAGCAAGCGGCCGACTCCGTGTGGGTGATACAGCAAACTCCATCTTTATTGTCCAACAGGCTCTCCCTTATACAGTGCAGGACAGGCATGCAACTATCAATCAGTTATATTTGGCTAAGCTCTGAAGACAGCATTCAGGTACTCTCCCTACTTGCAGTTACAGCTGTGAGGATTATCTCTTACTTTCTCAGGCTCGGCTGCATTCTTAGCTGTTTGTCTCAAACTTGTTTGTCTCACACTCAAGGACAACTTGCCCCTGCCATCTGCCCAGCTGAGTTACTCCCTATCTATATATAAGTTACTATCTCCAGAGCCTTGCTTGTACACACTGCATTCCCAGGCGCGTTCCCAGGACTGTGTCCATGCGTTCCCAGGGGACTGCGGCCTAGCTCTTTTCGGCCTTCCCCAGGTGCATTCCTGGGATTATGTCCCCGCTCTCTTAGCCATTCTCCCACACAACAGAAGGTTGCTGATGATGCTTTCATTTTCTCTAACAGGAAGACCCCAAAGCCATGCAGTCATCCGTGATGCAAAGATTATTAATTTCCATTTCCCATATTAGAGTTGTATTTTCATGGACAGAACAAAACCAACAAGAACATATTTAAAAGTGACATCTTTTTCATCAGAAAAACCCACTGCAAATCAGAATTCCTCAAGAAATACATACCTATGAAAGCAAGAAAGCCTCCTCAGGCACACACCTCCAAGTAAAAAGTCAGTAGCAGACTCTCAGTCTCCGTAAGAATTGCCTTTGCCTCTTTATCAAGAACATAAGCATCACCTCATTCACTATTTATACAGAATTTCAGTCTTTCTGTTGATGTATTCACTGGTTTCACACACTGCTGTCCATGCTCACATTGCAAGGCACAGCTTTGTCCAGCTGCGAGTTGCATGTCAGTGGCTTAATGCTCCAGTTCTAAGACTGACTGAGCAATGGGCAATCAAATTTGCTTTAAAACTGCTGCTCTAGTTATGCAAGTAGTATATAAAGGTACAAACAAGTTTCTAAAGGACACAATTCTTGTTGGCAGAACGTGTTGCAAAAGGGGAGTCTGTCCCCCATGGCCAGTGAGACACACATAAACCTCACTGGATGCATCAAGAATTCTGCTTTATTTTCCTTACGTGAGCTTGTGTGTAATTTTCCTTACAAAGCTATAAAAGTACTTCAATACTGATTTCTTAATTTTCAGTTATCCCGTGTACAAATGGCTAACATACTGGTATAGAGTGCACTGTAATGTACAATACGGATGATTCAGATCTGACTGTCAAAGCAAGTGATGCTTTTAAGCATGTAAAGTGGGATGAGGGCAAGAAATGGTAGCCAGGCACCAGTGAAGAGTGTTGAGGAGGAGTTCAGGAGACAGCTGGCTCTCCCTAACACCTCCTGTAATATCCAGCCATTCCACATGGGCTGGCAGTGCTGGCCTTGCCAAGTATTTTAGTTTACTAGACCCCAAAGAAGCACAGGACTAGACCTCTCCAAAAAGCACAGTGAGCAGCCTTAGAGAGAATTCAAGATATAATTACACTTGCTTGAGTTTTTATCTGGCATAATCCTTCTGCCAGGAGCTGACCGGCAAGAAAAGTTCATACTTTAGTATTATCAACGCTGCCTTGAGCCCTCAGAAAAAAAGTAAACTTAGTGGTGCCCAATGATCTGAATTTCCATTTGCAAGCATCTATTAACTGGACTTCACAAGGAGTTTGCTCTTGAAGAAAGAAAAACAAAGGACAGCAGGGAAATAATACAGGTAACATTCAACACTGAATTAGTCCTTCTGCTTCATATTTATCGTCTTCTTCTCTGGGTTGCTGAGGAGACAAATGCTAGGTCAGCTGCTGCCTTTCACCTTTCCTTCTGGCTGTGAAATCCCAGTGCTTCACCATCAACCCCACCAGTAGGAAAGCCCCTGCCAGCTGCAGAGGACACTGACTGCTCTTCAGCAGCTCCTGCTACATCACTAGCTGCTTGAGCTCAGTGCCACAGCTGTGCCAGCATCTGTTATCCAGCACTCGGCAAGCACTTCTGTAAGGAGTAGAGCACACAATCTTCTTGGTGCAGGAAAATTTTTAAACAGACGTCTATTCTCCTGCTTACAGGAACTGAAATTGATTATCAGACTTTTTTTCCAAGGGATTATCTCAGGGATAGCGTGGCTAGGAAAAAGTTAAAACAAATGGAAAGAAGACTCTCCCTCCCCACTTCTCCCAAATTAGTTCACAGACTGGGACACAGGGATCCTTGCTGTGCTCACTTTGAAGCCCGGGTTTAATCCTGAGACCTTCATCCTAGACAAATCCCCCAGCAATATAGCTTTGCTTGTCCTTGATCTGATGGGGGAAATCCCTTTTAGAAGATCTATTTCTGTGCTAGCATAGAAGAAAATCAAACATCAAAATGTTAGCATTTGTCATAAAAACCCCACCTGAAGTTATGATCTGCTTTTTAAATTTCGGTGACTTTTTATTTTCAAGATGGTATTAGCAACCAGGAAAAAATCTGGAGGAGATAATTCCCTAGTGGAGACACACTCAGCCATAGGAGACCTTGGGGCGAAGGAAAACACAAAACCCAGCAACAGCATTAATAATTTCAAAGACAAAGCATAATGGGCTTGATTCAACCTCACAAGGCAGAGCTTTTTAATTAAACTCTTGACTCTTCACATGTCACTAATGTTGGTGATCTTCTTCCACAAATAAAAATAAATGTTTTAAAATTATTTTTTGTTTTACTGTAACAAGCCTTTACATAGATGTGCACAAGAAGAGGTAAAGGAAACAGTTCTTTAAACAATAAAACCAGCAATCTCTCTTGTGGGGAAGTTGAGAGGTTGGTATCTCATCCCATAAGCTGGAAAGATAGCTAACCCTTGACACCATTGTAAAATGTCTTTCCATTAACACTTGCAGCATGGGGAGCAAACAGGAGTCTGAAGTTTGTCTGCAGGTACAGGGCTAGGACTTCACTGGGGTCAGGAAGACACTGTGGAATGGCTCACATGACTGCTGCGCTGCTATTGGGCTTTTGGGAAGAGCAGGGTGGGAGGCGAGTGGAGGGAATGGCCCTTTATGCAGGAGAGCACCAGAAGTGCATGTAACTCTGCCCAGGGATGGATGATGAGCCAACTGATAGCCTGCAGGTCAGGAGTAGTGGGCAGAACAACTTAGGTGGCATGGTAGTGGGTGTCTGCTACAGACTTCCAGACCAGAAAGAAGTAGTTGAGGCTTTCTTCAAATGGCTGGAAAAACCCTCACATACCCAGGCCCTAGTCTTCATGGGGGACTTTAACCACCTTCATATCTGCTGGAAGGGCAATACAGCAGTGCTCAAGCAATCTACAAGCTTTCTCAAGTGCACTGATAACATCTTCCAGCACAAGTAATCAAGGAACCAGCAAGGAAAAGCACTCAGATGGACCAGACTCTTGCAAACAAGAAATAACTGGCCAGGGGCATGAAATCAGAGGCAGCATTGGCTACAGTGTCCATATGGTGGTGGAGTTTGGGATCCTAGGAGAAGGGAGAAGGGCAAAAAACAAGATCACAGCCCTGGGTTTAATGAGGCTAGATTTGTAACCTCTTGAGAGACCTGTTTGGAAGAATTCCATGGAATATAGTGAGAAGTCGAGGAGAGCTGGCTGATGTTCAAGGGTTACCGCCTTCAAGCTCCAGAAAGGTTTGTCCTGACAAACAGAAAACTAAGAGTCATGAGTCCTGCATGGATGCGCTCAGAGTTTCTGATTGAGCTTGAACACAAAAACAAAGGAGTACAGATTTGTCTGATCATGCAGGAATGGGGCTAGGAAAGACAAGGCTGTGCCAGAGTTGAATCTGTCAAGGGATGTGAAGTGCAATAAAATATTCCACAAGTACATGACTAACAAAACAAAGAGGAGCAAATATGTGAACCCACTGCTGAACAGGACAGAGCAACTGGTGACAAATGACATGGAGGAGGCTGAGGTACTCAACATTTTCCTTCTCTTACCCTTTACCATGCAAACTGTCCCTGAGACCAGGGACAAAGTCTGGAAAAAAGACAACTTATTGTCTGCAGGGGAGGACCAAAGTAGGGAGCACTTTCAAAAGCCTCACCTACGTAAGTCCACAGGACAGACAGGATGCACCACCGCCAGTGCTGAGGATGCTAGCTGATGTTTTCCTGAGGCCACTGTCAGTAACCTCTGAACAGTGATGGCAACTGAGAGAGATTCCTGATGACTGAAAAAGAGCAAATCTCTCACCTATCTTCAACTAAGGCAAGAAGGAATATTCAGAGAACTACAGGCTGGCCAAACTCCTCTCATTCCCTGGGAATGTGATGAATAAAATCCTCCTGGAAAGCATTTCCAGATATTTGAAGGACAAGACAGTGAACAGGAGTAGTCAGCATGGACTACTAGAAATCATGCTTGACAAACCTGGTAGCCCTCTCCAATGAGGTTAACTAACTTGGTCAAGAGGAGAGCAGTAGATGTGGTTTACCTTGAGTTCAGTAAAGGCTTTGATACTGTCTCCCGTAATATCATCACAGCCAAGCTGACAAAGTATAGGATAGATGAGTGAATAGAAAGGCAGACTGAAAACTTGATGAACAACCAGGTCCAAAGTATTGTGGTTAGCAACACAAACCCCAGGTGTCACCATAAGGGCCAATACTGTTCAACATCTTCATTAATGACCTGGGTAACAGAACAGAATTTGTCTGTAGCATGACTGCAAATGACAAAAAAACTGGGAGCAGTAGCTGATGCACCACATGGTTTTGCTGATGTAGAAATTGGAAGAGAGGAAATTCTGCTCCTGGGGAGGATTAATGGCAGCAGCAGTACATGCTAGGGGCCAGTCGGGAAGAGAAATAGAAATCTGATTGGTTAGTCTGCTTGGTTCACAGGAACTTCAGGGCCTGATAATGAGGGGACGGTCATGAATACACCACTCACTTCATCACAGAATGGCTCCTTGGTTCATAAAGGAGTTAGTTATGCCAATCACATTATCAGGGGTTAGGAGCAGAGCTCAAGCAAGACCCAGGGACCAAGTGACCCTGTTCAAGCAGGCGGTTGGACCAGATGACCTCCAGACGTGCCCTCTAATCTCAACCCTTCTATGGTTCGGTGCAAAGTAAGACTTGTCCCCTTCATATCTGTGTTGCTTCTAACATTGTTACTATCTCTTTTCAGCTCTGTTCCCTGGGGCCTTTAACTGTTGCATGAAAATTTCAGATGAAATTCCCAAAGGAATTCTCCGAAGAGTGGAGAGGTTTGAGATCCAGAAAGCTGATGGACTGTGTCACCTAGAGGCTGTTATGTAAGAGTCCTGCACTGTGAAGGGGGATACTGCAAGTTAAAATCTGTTAGGCACCACTTAGATAAATAGAATCTTAGAAAGCTAACACAAATTCAATTAAAAACAACACTGTGTGTGATTTAAGAACTGTCCTTCCTTGTGCTATTTAAACTTGACTGCTAAAATTGAATTTCCTTTTCAGTAATCATATTGATCACTATTCAGCCTGTACTTTGACACTTGCCTCATTTTCAGGACTTCAGAATGACTCATGCAGCTTAAGACTTCTCTATTTTTCCCAATTATTGATCCTCCCAAACACCTTGCCTAAACTTATTAAATCAACTTTACTTTTGTACATAAGACGTTGCCTTTTTTTTCCTGATACTATACTACAATATTTGGGTTAAACTGGCACATTTTCTAGACTTCTGCATGATGATCATGACAATAATAATGATAATAATTATACAGTGATCTACTTATTTATTGGACCTAGAAATTATCCACTTTGCACTGTGGTTCTTTTTGCACTGAAGTAGGAAAGCTCTTTTTCAGATTTTGGAAGGTAAGTTTAATCATGTAAAACTTAGATCCTATCTTTTACATATTTTAAACCATAAACAAAGTGAATAAGCATAGTATAAAATATAATTTAAGATTAACTAGGTCTAACTTTGTCATCTTCATAGGTTAGTGATAGAGTATGATAATTTTTAAAAGTTGGGGGGTTACATTTTTCTTTTGAAACTCACAACCAGTTTTTTCTCTGACAGTCTCTACATAGAAAGCAAAAAGTTCTGTGTGAGTCCATGGATTAGGAAAGTTAAAAAACTGATGATGAAGAAGAAGAAGCAAAAGATTCACCGAAGAAAACATCATGTTGGAAAGCACAAAAGAGCCAGAATTGTTAAAAAGAAAGAACACAAACGGCAACACGATGAAGCAAGCTCCGAGATGAAGATACCTGTGGCATAAGGGACTGTGGACAAAGATACCAGATTTCATCAACAACAGATGATTGCAGCATGAAAAATTACTTCTCATATGTCTATGTGCTAGATTAAGCAGAGGCAGAAAACATCACCTGTGCTCAGAACAATGCTGATCAGACTACCAGATAAATGACAAGGTGTTCCTGACAATGGCTTGTAACAAGTGCTTGCTGTACCTCCTAGATCTATTGGCAGAAAAATGGTTCTCTCTCCCTACTCTGCTTTCATGGCAACCTGCCCCGTGATCTCTGTTTTAACATGCCAGTATGCTGTTCCTTCTCATTCCTCCACTTTTTCCAGTCCTATCCTTGGTCTTTATTCTTCCCTGTCTGCAATCATCTTTGTGCTATTGTCTGTTTTGTTTCTATTCTTCTAGTCATTAATCTTTTTTTGTTTCATCTTACGTAGTTTCAGACATCTTTCCAGAGAGTTCCAGTCTAAGTTTGCCAAAACCATGTATCTTTTACCTCTTCGAAACAATCTCTGCTCCCAGCTGTTACTGTCATTTCAATGATCTGAGCCTGTTCACAGGACTCACAGTGTGGCATCCAAAGCTATGCAATAAAAGATCATCTCTATTGCTTTTGTTCATTCAATACTCTTTTCAGATACTTCACCTGGGTCCTTCCCACCCTCTTTGCTGAATTTCTTGTAATTAACATTGAGGATTACACATGTCCATCAAGGCCTTTCTTGGAAGACTAGCAGTGATGAGAGTCTGGCTGCCCACTCTATAGCCTCTCTTCCATTGCACAGCACTGCTTTCTTCTGTGTGGCACAGTCTGATTCCTTCCCCCCTTCCTTGGAAACCTCAACCTAATTTTGTATTTCCACAAAGCCTTCTCAGTCAAAAGTACTTCTCCTCAGAGACACATGTGTGGAAAGCAGCAATGAGGGATAAGAAAGTTCTTAAAAACAGTAAGTGGCATAGAATGTATACTTATAGTATTGACCTAGCAAGCCAAAACTACTTAATATACTTAATCTGTTCTTCCTCCTTTTCCCCTAGTAATTAGGGGAAGTTTCTTTTCATTCACTGCATTTGACTTATAGCAGCCCCTCTGACTTGTCCCTTGTGTTTGTTGTGTAATTGCTATGTCTAACTACGTACTGCAAGCTTTGGAAAAATAGTGGCTGATAGCAGGAGATAGAAGCAGCCGCTGGTAGGTTCCCTAAATAAAGATAAAAAAGAACATGTCCAACGAGGTCACTGGAAGACAAGTGTCTCTCTCCCACAAGTGTGAATCTGAGCAAAGAAACACAACAGATTCCAAAACAGGTAAGAGAAAACACCCAACTTCTCTGAAGACCAAACAGCCGCCAAACAGGGATGAGGCAACTCTCTTAACTCTTTTTTCCAGATTCCAAGGAATATTGTGTACACTGGCATGACTCCATCCTCTGCCTGCTGAAATGATGTGCAGGAAGCCTGCTGCTGGGAACATAAGGTCTTCCTCCCAAGCACTGTGCTCGGCAATGCTGCTGAGGCAGAGGATGTGTCCTTGCCCAGTTCAAGCTGAAATGGCACACACTTTCCTCCATCTCATTTGCACTCTGGTGCTGCACTGCCTGGACACCACAGGGATACTTAGCTAATGGATATTAGCCACAATCCAGTGCCCCTGGACCCGGATCAGCAGAGCACCAGGAATGCTAAGCTGCTGAAACATTTTACAGTATGGCATCAGCATCTTACTGTTCCTGGTAGTTCTGTTTTCTTCCTCATGTTCTGCTCTGAGTTCCAGATTTTACCTTCATGCTTCCCTTCTGAAGCACAAATTTCTATGTGGGTTTATGGTGGCATCTTATAGCTCCTCATAGCTATTCCATCAATGCAACCAGTGGCCTTTTGAGTGTATAGAGTGTACCCTACACATTGACAAAAGCAGGGACTGTGCCCTAATTCCCATGCCTTCCTATGGGAGATAGGAAGGGGAATGGAAGGGAATATGAAGGGGATATGGGGAAGGGAAGGGAATATGAAGGGGATATGGGG
>NW_008691129.1:11334-22397 GCF_000695815.1 Acanthisitta chloris | reverse complement strand
GAAGTTAGGCAGCAAGAAATGGTTTGTGTGTATTAGAACGCAGCTTTTCCCCTCCAGGCGAGGTGGGCAAATAGAGCCTTTGCCCTACAGCGTCACTCGCGGGTGTGTGGGCCGTGTACCCTGCCGAGGCTCGGCAGGGTGAGGCTGCAGGACTGAGGAGCTCAGCGGTGTGTGGCACTTGCTGTCCTCACCCAGGTGTTGGGTAAAGCAGTGAAGTCCCAGATGATCAGCCCAGGCTGTGGCTGCTGACCCCTCTACCGCGGACACCCCCCGGCCCTGCCCTGGGGCTCTCTGTGAGGACACTGTGTAAGCACTGTGCTGTTGAGAGCTGCTTTTCCAGGCCCTGCTCTACTGCAGCGTTGCCGGCTCCAGGCCGTACTGATGTTGTAGATGCTCAAGGGGTGTGTGGTGTTTCTTTCTGGCTTTTTCAGTTTAAATGTCACTGAAGTTCTTGCTTGGGTGGGTGGTTTCTGTCTGACACAGTATTTACCAGGTAGGAGCTTAAATCTTTTGGTGCACTGCGTGGAAGAAGAGATTTAGATCCACCAAGTTTGATAGTAGGTGTCTGATTAGAGTTACAATTCAGCGAACAAAAATTGAAATGCAAAGTGCTTGAGTAGAATTTAGGCTTTTTGGAATCCCGGATATCTTTTGTCTGTCGTAGCAGACAAACTAACCCTTGGGTTTAGGCTCCTGACACTTCTTGTGTTCCTTGATAGCAGTTATTGGCAGGTGCAAGTTTCGGAAAAGGGAGATTTGTTGTGTTATTTTTTCAAACCCTTTTTCTGCAGTGTGTCCTCCCTGAAGGACCACGCGCGTTGCCTGCTCCGTGTTTTCTGTCGGCAGCGCCGGCCCTTGCTGGTGGGATGTAAACATTCAGCTGGTGGCAGAAAAGGGACCTTCTGAAACGCCTCTCGGAGCGTCTGCAGAGCACAAAGCCTCTCTCAGGCAGCCTGAGGATTTGATTTACTCTTTGTAGTTCCTGCTCTGGATTTGCCATGCTCTGCCCGTGTTTGTAACCGAGAGCTGGGTTTGTTGGCTCTGTCAGGGTGATGGTTTGCTCGGGGAGGGCAGGCTGGGGAGAGATGCTGGGGGAGGCCTGTGCTGGGCAGCACGTGCTGCGCTGTGCGGGGTATGGCGTGTGGGCTTTGCTCTTCAAATTTTCCTTTATGCCAGCTTAGGGAAACAGATCTCGTCAACTGTAATTAGATGTGAGTTGTCTACTTCTCTTTCCAGCTGTGTTAGTCTTGATGAGTTTGTTGGTTTTTTTGAACTGGTGTAAATGGAAGCAAAGTTTGCTGTGGAGTATTGGCTTGCTTAAATTTCTAGTGGTTTGTGATGTTCTGCTGCTGTCTGGGGCTTTGGCTTGCTGGATGCTGAGTTAATTCAATTCCCTCCCTGCTGTTGCTGTTCATCTGGTGCATCAGGAGTGAGGAATGCCTGGATTCGTGTCTCCAGGATGGCTATAAATCACCAGGAGTTAAACATCAGCCTTATCCAGAGCGGAAGGGAAATGAAAGCATTGCTGGGAGTGCCGGAGGGGATGTTTGCTGCAGGCCCTGTGTCTTCCCAGGGCTTTTTTAAAAACTAGCTGTCCCTGTAACTTTTCCAGACAACTCCTTTGCTGGTGAGTGAGGCTGTAATGTACTTTTTCTCGCCTGGCTGAAACAGCATTGAGAGTTTTAAACAGAAGGTGCTGTTGTTGAGTGGGTGCTGTATTTAAGGACAAGTATTGTAAATATAGGGTTAAAACCTCTGCTTATAAATAAATAAATAAATGCTTTTCATCTCTCCTGGGAAAGCAGCTTCTGTGCCTGCAAAAGCCCCAGAGAAATCCCCTGGTGTTTGCTGGTGGATGCTCATTCAGTGTGAGTCAAGGCCAGTTAATTTTGCCTGCGTACACAGCTGGAATCGCTGAGCTGGGAGCTGGTATGAAGGATGCAGGATATAAACAGTCCATGGATCTGTGGTTCCCTGCGTGAAAGCTGTGTTCCCACCCCCAGTCACAGGAAGGGAGAGCACAGACCTGCCAAGAGACCCGGGTGGGATGATTGCTAAGTTGGCACATCTGCTTGCTGTAAAAAATTGCTGCTGTCGATTTCACCATAGTAAAGGTTTAAAAGATTTTTGTTAGATGCTTAAATGGAAAAAAAGCAGAAGATTAAGAAAAGCATAACTCTTGGAGGGTATGCTAGCAAAAGTGCAGCTGAAAAGGGTGGAGATACACCTGTATATGCAGCTGCTAATGTGTGTGTCTCTTGAGCACTGTGTGCTCTAAGCCTGTGTATACAGTTTATAGTTCAAAGTGGGAATGTGGCTGGTATTCCTAACCGCATATTCTGAATCTTTTAAACAAACTTTCAAAAATACTGAATTGAATGTTTTGATGAGAAAACTGCAGATCAGAAAGAGGCATTTCAGTAAAGCACTCTAGACTCGGCACAGCACATTTCTGAAGGTCTGATAGCCCCTGTTGAGTTTTAACACCTGTGGTTTATGTCCAGTGTTTAAGTTTTCTAAACAAGGAATCTGCTGGGAAAACACTGAACACCATTAAAAAGAGATGCTGTAGTGTTTGTAGGAGAGTCTGTCTTTAAGCTGTATTATCTGCTGCTTTCTGAGCAGGGTAAGTGCAGTCTGGGCACAAACCTGTAATGTTTTTAGTTTAGTTTTGTTTGGTTTTTTAATTTTTAAAAACAATAATAGTAATAGCACTCCTGAATCATATGTACATGTACAGTCACCAATTTTATAACCTAAGATTTTTTGTAGTGGTTCTGAGACTCTTCTATTGTTATAGCTGCATTTAAAAGTTTGTAACTGATTTATGTTGTCGTCTGCTTGAAAAGAAATTGATAATTTGTTACCCAAATCAAATCACTGGGGTTTTTTTAAAGAATAAAGCTAACACTGAAAATGGACCGTCTAGAAATAAAAAAATCCCTTGTTACAGTTTTACTGTTGCAGCATAGAAGGGGTAAATTTTGGGACCTGCTACTTGTCCAGCACGTTTTCTCTTCTGTTGCCTGTCACAGCACAATTTCTGGATGTGTCAGAGGGGGAGTTGCTCTCAGTTTATTATGTCAAATTTTAAGTTGCTTTTTAAATAGCTTCAGTATATTTATGGGTGAACCCTTCTGAGAGTCTTCTCTTTTTAAATGACAGCTTGATGGCTTTCCCCACATATTGTCCTTTGGGGCTGTTATTCATTCCCACAGAAAACCCAGAGTTTTCAGTAAGCAGTTATTTATTTTAAGGTGTGCCATAATTAAAAGATTTCAGCCCTTGGGCTCAGGATCTTGCAACTCATGTCATGTGTTCATCTGACCCTTTTTCTGGGATGCACCGTGTCATATCCAAAACTAGGAAGTGCAGTTAAAAATTCAGGAGGAGAATTAAGAATGTTGGTGTGTGGGGAGCAGCCCCGTGGGTCCTGTGGAACTGTTGGGTCAGAAAAGGGGAATGTTGTCCGTCGGTTTGCCAGATGATTGTTTTGTGTCTGTTCTCTGCCCTGAGGATGTGCCTGGCTCTTGGAGCTGGCAGGAAAGGTTTCCCACTGCCATTTTCATGACTGAGTATTGTGGGCTATTTTGTATTTTAATTCATTCAGCATAATTCAGAGTGACTTGCAGAATGCTGTAGGTTTAATACTGAGCAATTTTGTCGGAAGTGGCTCTACCTTGTTCCGTGAAATGTGTCTTTTCTTGTTTCACAGCTTTATCTGGTCGTTGCTCAAGAAAGTGACATACTTTCAAAGTTGCATATTTTTAGTTTTGAATCCAGCACCTTTCCCCTGAGGACAAGAGGACTGGAGGACATACCTGACAGTATTTACTGAACCTAAGTAGAGTAGGAGCTGATATGAAGGGATGTACAAGCTGTGTTCAGAGCAGCTGAGAAGCTGTTAAGAGACACATGTACATATGTTCATACACACAGAGAAGGACAGACAGACATGCAGAGGAGGGACATTAGTGCCATGGCATTTCAGATAGGTAATAAACTGAATTTCAATGAGTGATGTATGTTTCAATATAACTTACAGAATGTTAAAACATTAGGAAATATATTTTTCAGATTAACAGATCTCAGGTTTTTTTTCCTCGGCTTTTTTCTGCTTTAGAGTTATATTTTCTTTTTATCCAAACTTCTGCTTTGAGTGTTCCATTGTTTAATGAATCCTGAAGTGAGCAGCCACAGGCTCCTGTGTGCTCACAGCGCATCACCTCTGTCTTCACTGGGAGAAAGAGTAACATCTGTGCTCTCCTCTGTTTCTGTTTCAGGTGATCGGAGCCCTCGTCCTCACCGTTGGGATTTATGCAGAAATTGAAAGACAAAAGTACAAAACTCTAGAAAGTGCCTTCCTAGCCCCAGCAATTATTCTGATACTTCTGGGCATTATCATGTTCCTGGTATCCTTTGTGGGTGTGCTGGCTTCTCTGAGAGACAATTTATGCCTTCTGCAAGCAGTAAGTGTTGGGGTTTTTACTCCTGATTTTTAAGGCTGAGTGCTTTTGCTTTTCAGTGTGTGCTGAATTCAAACCCATAACTATGTCTGCTTTGAAAAATGTTTCAATGAAGTTGCTTTTTTTTATTTTGGTGAACTCTGAAGCTGCTTTGCGGCAGTGATCCCTTAGCTGCGCTCCCTCAGGGAGCAGCAGCATTCCATCTCATCAAGAGTGGCACAGGCTCAGCACTGAAAACCAACCTTCCAGTAGCTAAGGGCCTTCTGGGAAACAGCCAGGAACGTGAATTATTATCAGCCAGTGTGGATCTGGTGGAAATTCAGCTATTGCCATACCATTTGATGTTGGCTTCTCATTTCAACGTGAGGAAGCCACTTGAGAAAGGAGCCCTGGCTCAGGCTGATGTCCAGTGAGCTGGTGGTAGCTGGAATCTGTCTGTCTCCCCCTGAGAAGTGGAATATAGGCAAGAGATGTAGAAATGAGTGTTACAAGGATAGCTGTGTGGCTTGGGGCTTTGGGAGAAGGCCCAGAGGGAGAAGTGAAAGGAACAAGGTTTTGTCTCCTGTGCCTCTAAAGGGTAAATGTCAGGGAAATTCCTGACTAATGCTGTGGTTGCAGATGGAAGTTGCACATATGACTAATTAAACATAAAGCGTGAAAACATTGTTTTCACCTTTGTAGAATCATAGATAGTTTGGATTGGAAGGGACCTTTTAAAGGCCATCTAGTCCAACCCCCTTGCGGTGAGCGGGGACACCTCCCACCAGACCACGTTGCTCAAAACCCCATCCAGCCTGGCCTTCTCATGTCAGTTTGGTCTAATGAAGTGCTGAATATGTGGTCTGTTATGGAGGACAAAGCCAGAAGTAGCTGTGGATTTTGAAGTTGTGCTGGAATTTTACGGAGAGCCTGTCCTTAATCTTCATTCACACTGAGCGTGATGGCGTGTCCTCTGATGCCAAGGACATTTTCTCTTCCTGTTCTGGTAGCAAACCCAGGTGGGTATTTAACAAAGCAAGTCCCTGGTGCCTGCTTCTCTGGCTGGCTGCAGATTTAGCAGGAGAAGAGATACTTGGAGAATTCATTATACTGATACTGCATATTGAGCACACAGAAATTAAATCAGTTTTCAGGGGGACCATTAGGGATTATTTTCAGATGAGGGATCATAAACCTTTGCTCCTGATGAAGTTTGTTGTTAAGCAGCAGACCTAAGTTCTCATAACAGCCATCTTTTATGCC
The DNA here is from genome assembly GCF_000695815.1 of Acanthisitta chloris. Lineage (NCBI taxonomy): Eukaryota > Metazoa > Chordata > Aves > Passeriformes > Acanthisittidae > Acanthisitta > Acanthisitta chloris. Next base: position 16,689 of record NW_008691129.1, on the reverse strand, counting down.
TGAAGAACCCTTTGGGGTGGAAGAACATTTGAAGCACTGGCACGTTGCAGCTGTCTCACGGTGCTGTGGATTTCTTGTAGTATACATACTCTGCATGGGCTTTGACGCGCAGCCTCGGCCGCACACCTGGTCTTGTGAGTGTGTGCATATCCACGTGCGTCTAGATAAACGTGTGGAGCAACACACCGAAAGGTGTCAAGCCCAGAATTCTGCTTGGATTTAGCCCTGGCAATTTAGAAGGTGGTTTGGAATATCAGTGCTGTGAGTTTAAAGCTAACAGGTAAGTACTGGTTTTGTAGGGAAGCATAAAGACGTGAAGTTTGATGTGGTTTGTAATGGTCCATCAGGGTGCTTCTCTGAGATGCTGTTGTGGAGAGGAGTATCTTGGTATGATAAATACATCTCATGGTTTTGAGTCCATTCAAAGCAGAAAAACAATGTGTTTGCCAGTTGGGCAAAACCCAGAATAACTCAAGTGAACAAATCTCAGTAACTCAAGTGAAGAAAAATGCTTTCTTGTGACATGAACAGCTTTATAAGAGCAAAACCATAATTTTTTATCTTCCTTTAAAATGCCATCTTGTGTGCTGAAAGCCAAGTCTGTTGTCAGTTGAGTGTTGCAGACTAAAGGGCATTAATTGAAAAAATGATTTGGGTTTGTTCTGTCTAATGACTCACATGGACTTGTTTTTGTGCAGTTCATGTATATCCTCGGTATCTGTCTGCTGATTGAGCTGACGGGTGGAGTGGTGGCCCTGATCTTCAGAAACCAGGTGAGCTGCCTGTGTTCAGGTGTTGGTCATGGAGAACATGACTTATGGTCCATGGTGTTACAGTGGTGCGAAAGGAAAGGTGTTAAAATTGTCACCTGAGCGCTAATTGATGGAGGGCTAAATACAGGCCCAGGCTCTTCGGGGTCTTTAAGGTTCAGGAATGGTGGGATTTGCCACCTGTTCTAGAGGTGAATTCCAAATTAAAGAAGCTGGAGGAAGTCTGGTAACTAAGAATGTGCAACACAGGCAAAGTGAGTTTCCAGCTCTTCGTGTGTTACAAAGTGCTTTCTTCTGTTTTGCTGTCCAGGTCTCAGGTTGCTGAAGTTTCCAGCTGCATTTGTGGAATGTTTTGTTTTTTAGTGGCCAAAATGTTTTACCTTACCCAAAGGATAGCTCTTCCCCGTCCCTGTCCATAACCTACATAACTGATTTCTGTAGGAGACCTCATTATTTATAAACATACCATGTCGGTATTAAAACCTTGATTCTTCTTTTAAACAGAAAGGAGCAGACTATTTTTTTTCACAGAATCACAGAATAATCAGTTGGAAGGGACCCTTGAGGATCCTCTGGGGAGCTGTTCCAGTGCCCAAACACCTCTGGGGGAAGAACCATTTTCTGATCTCCAGGCTAACCCTCTCCTGATGCAACTTCTAACCATTTCCTCAAAACATAAATGTGTTCACCATGGAAAGTACTAGATTTCTATGCTTTGATGTTTTTATTTTTCTAACGTGGCAAAATATAAGCATGAAAAGGAGATGCTGAATAATAAGAGCTCTTCTCTCCCCACCCCAGTCCTACCAAGCTCATTTTCACATAAAGTAGCTATACATGTTGTGCTATATATGATGTCAAAAAAAATAGCTGGAAGAAATATTTTAAAGAAAAATCACTGTTTGTTATTTTGAAGTAGTATTATGTTCTCCCTGGCTAGTGTTTTCTTCTTGCTCCATGCTGGACCAAAGCAGGCCAGCTATGATAGGGACTGGTTTCTTTCCTTGGTTTTTGAGGTTACCGAAGAAGTTCAGGTTAGTGTGGGGAGGAGAAGGAAGTATTTATAAAAGCTGAGGGTAGTAGCCTCTGTTTAAGTGCTGTGTGTTTTGTATGTCTCATTGATTTCTCCCATTTCTTTCTCTACCTCCTTCTCAAATCTGTCAAGTCTAAATGAGTTTCTTGGCCAGTTAAGATGGTCCTAAAATACATGGAAGGTGGTGACAGAGTCAGCTCTTATTGCTTGGGATTCGGTGCAGACCACAGTGACAAACCTACTGCCCAAACCCACCTTTCTGTCACTGGAAAAGTGGTGAGGATCCCCAGTGCCCACTGGGAGGGGATCCTGCCTGGGGATATGGGGCTGTCTCTGGGAGGTGCCTAGAGAGCCTCAGAGGAGAGAGGTGTTGCACTGTTGGCAGTTCTTAGCACAAACCCAGGTTAAGGCTGCTTCCTTAGGAGATAACAGATGGTTGGTCCCTGCAGAACTGTGCTAAGATTTGCTTGTAACCAGTGTTTGTTCCTCTTTTTTAAAAATAGCCTTTTCTTTTGTCTTGTCAGTTAGACCTGTCACTTTAACCTGCTCTTCTGATTTTGCTTCAGTATGTGTGACCCATGAATCTTGTTTTCCTTTTGCCTTTTAGACAATCAAATTTTTGAACGATAACATTAGAAGAGGAATTCAGAATTACTATGATGATTTAGACTTCAAGAACATCATGGATTCTGTTCAAAAGCAGGTTTGGTTGTGTTTTCTCTTGGGACTAATTTGGCACAGGGTGTGGTTGGTCCTTGGCACCAGCTTTGAGTTTTCCCAGTGATTTGTTTAGTTCTGATTGACAGGGGAGTGAGGTCTCGTGTGTTGTCTGTTACATCTTCGCTGAGGTCAGGGCTCCTCAGCATCCCAGCTGGCAGATAAAACCCTCTAAACTGCTGCAAGAGGTGGGGGGAAAAATGCAGCGTTTGCCTTGGCCGATGCGATTCAGCTGCTCCAGGGCAGGTCCTACAAACATGCAGGCTTAGAGAGGCCCCACAGCCAGACTCAATCCCACCCAGGTCCTTGCACTCAGCATTTCTGCTGGCCAGTCTGGGAGATTCGGAGATATCTCGTTAACAGCAGACACTGGACAAGAAGAACCGAGGGGGAATCCGGGCCGTTGTGTTGTCACTCAGGGGCACACAGTGAGCTTCTCTAACGAGCTGGTTATTCGAAGGAGGTGCCCGGGGAGGCATCTATACCTGTCCTTAAAATTCAGGAATTGTGTGGGTCTCAGCTGAGCATTACTTAATGGCACATGGAGTTGACTCACAGCCTGTTTTTAAAAAGACTGGTTTGTTGAAATATTTATTGGGTTATTGAGGAGCTCTGCCATGCAATTCAGAGACTATGGACGAAGCAGAAAATGTTCAGAGATGTGATGTCAGGGCCCGTGTGATGTCTGTGACTATGCCAAGTAATGATTTTTTAAAAACTCCCTTAGGAAGTGATGCATACATCGTTATGGAGATGGCAGCCTGCTTTGAAAAACAGTTAGCATGGAAAGTCTGTCACAAGCAAACCATACTGAGGAAGTTTTGTCATTAGATGTCATCATGCTTTAAAGCTTCCATGCACTGCCCAAAACTATGGATACCTACAGCAAATACACACTTTAGTGATTAAATAAACTGCTCCTTTTCCCACTGTTTAAATTATAAAGTGAATATTTGTGTAAAGTCAGTGTAGACTTGCAGTATTTGTTTGCCAGATTTTAGTTCTTCTACATTACACTCAAGATGTTTGGATGAGCTTAATTTATGCATTGCATCAAGGCTTTTGTCCTTTAGAGCCATTTAGAAACGTAGTCACAATCCTTAAAAAAATTGCAGAGTCTGTTGCAGGTCAAGATGTGAATGTGAATACGTTACTTAATGAAATCCAGACCTGGAATGATTTCTCAGCTCGGAAAAGGAGGGAGGCAGAACTAACTGCCAAGCACTTAGCTCTGGCGCCTTGGGTAACAGCTTGATGAGTGGCAGAGCAATGCTGCCTGTACCTTTATCTCTTTTAAATTGTATCTATCATGCACATCCATACATGCCTTGCTGACAAAGTGACAGAATTGTTGGGTAGCTCAGGGCTTTTATGATTGTTTTATTCTCACTTTGTTTTTTACTTACTCAAGGAATTTAAGATATTTTTTTTTCTTTTACCTTTTAGAATAATAGAATCATTTGGGTTGGAAAAGTCCTCTAAGGTCATCACATTTTTGTGCAATTTTTTTCCAGTTTAAGTGCTGTGGTGGGGAAGATTACAAAGACTGGTCCCAGAATGTATACCACAACTGTGCGGCGCCGGGACCTCTGGCCTGCGGGGTGCCCTACACTTGCTGCATCAGAAACAAAGTAAGTCCTGGCATCTCAGCATCAGCTAGTACTTTGGGAAGTCTGGGGGAAGAAGTGAAGGAAAACGGGTGCTTCCTTCCCCAGTGGATTTGTGGGTCTTCACAGCTTGAAAAGGAAAAAATAATGGGTTAGCTGTGCTGACTCTGGTCCATCTGACTGATGGACCTTGCAGCCTAAGAATGGATTTTGGGATCTCCTCTAATCTCATGGCTTGCCTGAACCAAGGCTGCTGAAAATTCAGTTTTGCTGGTGTTTTCACCAGGTATGCCACTCCTGCTCTGCCGGGAAGCCTGTTTGCTTCCACGGGTGGGGGTTGGAGTGATGTGCACTAGCTGCTGTGGGAATGAAAAACCAAACAGAATGACCTTGTCATACATCTTATTTGCATTGTGAGGGAGGGTGTTCAGGGGAGGGCATTCAGCCCAGAGCAGCTGTGGCTGCCCTGTCCCTATAAGTATTCCAGGCCAGGTCGGATGGGACTGGGAGCTTGGTCTTGTGGAAGCTGTCCCCTCCCATGGCAGTGGTTGGAACTAGATGGTCCCAAAGGTCCCTTCCAACCCAAACCATTCTAGGATTCTGTGATTCTGTATTAATAACGCAGAGTTTGTTCTGTCTTATTTTCCTCATTTGTGTATTCTCACTTTCTTCCCCATCCTTGGCTGTGTTTGCTGCTTACTTTGGTGCCAGTGGGCTTTACATTGGCTGGTTTGTAGGTGAAGGACAGGATTTTCAAGTCAGCTTTGCCAGGCCTGGTAGAACTTTGGAACCCATGGAAAATATTGCAAGGCTGCAGAAAATGCATTACTAATCTGGCAAATGCAAGCACTTGGTCTTTTTAAGTATATGATTTTTATATTCATATGATACATTAAATTATATTGTAATGAATTTAGTCTTGTGAAAGGTTCGTGTAAGCATTCGTAGTATTGGGCATTGTTTGAGGTGTGGCTGTTTCTGAGCTTCAGTTTGTCATTGCGCTGGCACGAAGGCTGTGCTCACCTGGCTTTTCTTAACAAGATGTGAAGTTACTGAGGCTCTGAAATGGAACCCTGCAGTTCGTTCTGTGGAAGCAACTGTGGCATACAGCCCTGTCGTAGCTCACTGTGGGTGCTGGTGCCACGCTGGGTTTGTTGGACAGATACTTTTCAAATGTGTCGTGACACACTGACAGTGCTGATTTCTGTAGAGTTGTGTAAAGCTGTAG
>NW_008691129.1:9193-11307 GCF_000695815.1 Acanthisitta chloris | reverse complement strand
AAAGAGTCCTGTCATTGCTTTTGTATGGACTGGGTGAACACAAAAAGAGTAAAAATGCTCTTTTTGTGGGTTTTGTTTTCTGATGCAGTTTATATTTCTGGTTTTCTTTTCAGACAGACACTATCAACACTATGTGTGGATACAAAACCATTGACCAAGAGGTAACGTAACCAGTGTCTGCCCTGCTGTGGCAGAAGATGCTGCTTTGCATTCATTTTGGTCGGTTATAAAGTTGTCTTCTGCATGCTTAAATCTGCCAAGCAGTTACATCAGCAATTCATTCTTTTTTCTGGAATAGCTTCCCTAGTGTTAAAAACCTAAGCTTGCATGATTGTGGTATCTTCCCTTCATTGTCTCTTCCACGATTCCTTGTTTGACGTGCATCAAGTACAACTTCCCAAGCTAATTGCACGGTCACTGCACACAAAGCTGCTTTCATAGTTGTAACTGTGATGGGCCCTTCTCCTTCAGCCCCAGTGACTCCGGAGTAGAGACTGCCCCTCCAGGCAGTAATTGTGAAGTGATTGAGAAGGACAATCGGTGACGAGGTGCCCTGAGTTCTGCACTCCTGGCTTGGGGTGCTGCTGTGGGGGTGGTCTGGAAAAGCCCCTCTGCCCAGCTCACCTGAGGCACTTGATGCACAACCTCAGTGGGTTTGGGATTACTGGTTATCTTTACATATGACTTGTCTTCATTTAGGTTCATTGATTTATGGCTGGATCACCGAAATCTTTCAGCCTGGCTCTAACGCCCTGAGCACTTTAGCGTATGCTTCACTTTACCCCATTCATCTGCCTAGGACCCTTTGCTCAGGTGCTTTCTGTGGTGTGGGCTGGGATCACAGAACAGTGCAGCTTGCAGGACTGAGTCTGAAATCATCTTGTTCCTGCCCTGTTTAGAGTTTATTGCAAAGCACTTGGTCCACGATTTATATTTTTCCACTGCTGTACTTTCACCTTGGAAGCAGAGATGAAAGCTAAGGAGAGACTTCTCTGCTTTCCAAGTGGTCTCAGATGAGAGTTGGATGAATTTCTTGTAGAAAAGTATCTGCAAAAACGTGTTTAAAAGGATAAAATAACTTATTCAGGTGCAGGACAACTTAAGAACAGACGGAAGAATTAGTGACCAGATCTCTGTTAAATTCGGTGGGTTTAAAGAGATGGAAGGGAGGTCTAAATTTGCCTGCCTGAATTTTGAGTCGCCACATGTGTCATAGAGCAGTGGAACTGCCTGTTTGAACGTTCTCTCTGTCACTTTGCAGCGCCTGAGTGTGCAGCATGTCATATACGTTCGAGGGTGCACGAATGCAGTGCTCATCTGGTTTCTGGACAACTACAGCATCATGGCTGGCGTGCTGCTCGGCATCCTGCTGCCCCAGGTGGGAAGCAGCCGCTGCGTTTCCGTTACGGAGAACCTCTGGTGTGTCGCTACGCGTGCGAAATTTCACTGGAGTATAGTCCTAACTTTTTATTGAAGCTTAATGTACCTGATGGGCTGAGGTGATGTTCTGGTAATTCAGTAGCGTTACTGAGATACGTTGTGGGATTTGGTAGGGTAATCTGGTTTTGCTTGAGGTGTTTTTGAGTCCTCTCCTGCCCTACCTGCATCTGCTGAGACATCCAAAGCACGGGGGTGGCAATGCTGCTGTGCTAGCTACTCACAGAAACAATCCAAAGCACGGGGGTGGCAATGCTGCTGTGCTAGCTACTCACAAAAATGATCCATTTATACCCCAACATCCAAAGGAGATTAACAGTGTGAGCTTCCGTCTCTCGCATGGTTTGTAAAATCTGCTGCAGGAGGCATAAGATGTTTGTGTTCCCTCTGACGAGAGATGCCCCTTCCTTTTGCAGTTCCTGGGAGTGCTGTTGTCCCTGCTGTACATAACTCGAGTGGAAGATATCATCACCGAGCACAAGCTGAGTGAGAGGCTGTTCGTGGACGGGCAGCAGAGCTCTGCCCCCGAGTTCCCAGAGGCTGGCTGCTGCATGTGCTACCCGGGCTGACTTCAGACCCCCAGAGACAGCTAGAGCCAGGCACGTGGCCCTGCCCTGGTTTGCTCTGGCCGTGGCAGCCCGTGAGCTGTGGAGCCGTGGCGGGTGCCTCACAGCCCT
>NW_008691129.1:604-9159 GCF_000695815.1 Acanthisitta chloris | reverse complement strand
GCCACCGTCTCACCGTGCTGCCGCCAGGTGAACTCACGGATTGCTAAATCTGTTGGGGAGTGATTGCTGAGTGATTTGCAGCCAGGAAAACTATTCGGGGAAGATTGGAAGGTTGATTTCTACAAAGAGTCTTTGTATCTTGGGATGTTGTATTTAAATGTTTGTCCTTTCCAACTTCATTTTCTTACTCCTTCCAAGAGAGATTTCTTACCGATCTACGTGGTGCATATTAAACATGTGTTTAATAAACTCTTTTGTACTAATCTGGATGAATTTACTGGCAGTAATGGATGTGATGGTGATCGCTTTCACTGCTCAGTCTTTTGTGCCTTTTAATATTGGGAAAATGCCAATGTTGAATCAGTCAGGATTTTTTTAATGCAATTTATTGCTGTCTGGCTTTTATATGAACTTACAGGATGTTTGATTCTCATATGTACTGTATTTTTCCTTTTTAGTAAATTAACTAGCTGATTTATGACTTTTTTTGGAGTTCTGTGTGTCAAGATGTTTCTAAATCCTATTGTCAAACCTGTTGTTTTTGTTTAAAAAAAAAGTGTGAAGATTTTGTTTAAAGTGCTTTTTGTTTGCTTGTGTAAGTTAAGCCTGTCCCTCAAATGCTGAACTGAAAGGTGGAAGTAGCTGCAGCGGTGCCTGCAGTGTGGGCGCTGCCTGCCTCGGCCTGGGAGAGGCACTGAGCATCAAGGCCTCCCTCACTTCTCTTGGCGAGCTGGGGACAGCACTTGGGAGTCACCAGGAGCTCTGGGGTGTTTGGTGTTCGTTTGTCCTGAGCGTTCCTCGGCAGTCTCTCCAGCCCCAACCAGCCTTGCAGGCAAAATGCAAAACCCAATTACTGTGATACTTCGAGTAAACCAAATTCGGGATGAGAATAGAGCAGGGTTATCACCTGTGTTTGAATCTCTGCTTTTCTGAGCAAAGATTTGCTGAACACTTCACTAAGCCAAGCAGAGCAAAATCTCTCCTTGATGCTCTTTCTTTTTCTTTAAATTTCCTTTTCCTGGCCTTTATTTTTCCTTCTTCAAAACTCAGCATCTGCTTAGCTCTCTGCCTTCACCGAGGATTTCTGAGGAAACTTTATGCATTTCCAGGACCCAAAAAGAGACTCCTCCAGGTCTTTGGTCTTCCTAGTGGTGTCTAGGGTGGGATCTGGCAGCATTTTCTGGCACAGCATCAGCAGTGCATGGCTATATCCTACACAGCACACTCCAGCGTCGGGTCCTGCACATGGTTATGACAGAGTTCATTGCTTCATGTTGTTGTCACCTAAATTTTCCTGGTCTCTGTCTTGAATAATGTGTTCTGGTAAGTTGTGAAGTGAGGTGTGCTTTGGGGGGTTTGTGTACAGAAAGAGGAAGGGAAAAAGGAGGAGGCAACCCAGGAGGATGGAGTTGGCTGCTGGTGAAGCACAGGAAAATTGAGGCTAAAATTGGTTTGGTGTGGACCATGGGCTGGGAAGGGGGGAATGGCAAAGGGATTTATTTTCTTCACTAGGAGTGTCTAGTGAATGTTGTAGTGGCTTTGAAATAGATACCCAGGAAAGCAGGAGGTGACAGAACTGTGGTTAAACTTTGGCTGGTTTAAATAGAAAAGGGAGAGTATTTGGGGATATCAAGGAGCAATTCTCCTTCAGAAAGGAAATTCATGGGCTTTCCTGAATTTCCAGCCATCTCTAGTGCTCATTCTCATACAGTGTTTGGGTAGGAGTGGTGTCTACCTGACAATCATGAAGTAAACCTGTGTGATTCTGTTTAATAAATGATTGATTTAAAAACTCTTGGCCCTTCCCATTCCTTCAGATTGGAGGAACTTAACTTTTCACAGGCCCATGGTGACTGGGCGAAAGGATGATGCCCGTGAGAGGTGTCTGGAAGAGAAGGAATGCAGAGGTTCTCTGCTCAGCTGCCTTTTCCAGGCAGCTGGTATGAAAGTCGACAAATGCTGATCTAATTCAATCCCTGCACTCCTGGCAGGAGCAGCCACAGCTGGGCTGCTCTTCCCAGATGTGTCTGTGCCTGCTGCTAAAGGACAGAGGTAACTGCAGAAACCCAGAACTATGGATTCTTACGTGTGTGTAATTTTAAATCACTCCAGCAATTCCTGTGCTTCATCCTGCATGTGATCCTGCTTTCCACCACCATTCAGCTAGAGAGTTTTACCTCTGCACTTCAAATGCTTGGAGGCCTGAGGGGCAGAGATGTGGCAGTGTGGGGTGCGTGGTGCTGAGCTGGAGCTCTGTGCACACGACAAACCCTGTCCTTGGTGGGGATGCGGAGGAGGAATGCTGAGCTGCTCTCCCTCTGCTGGTGCGGATATGCCACACTGCAAGTCACTGCTTCAATCTCTGCTCTCTGGGGATGGAGTCTCTCCTCGGTGCACCTGTAGGGCAGTTGGCCCTTTCCCCTGCGCTGCTTCAAGGAGGCTCTTTGTGCAGGCACAGCTCCCTTGTCCTCCACAGCTATTGCCATCTGCTCATGAGGCACAGAGGGACACTCCAGGTATGGTCACAACTTCACCTGGAAAACCAGACTCGGAGGTGGGATGAGCTAATTTCCTCCTGATGGGGAAAAAATCATCTAGCTAAAAGTTGTTTTGCAAATCTGTGTTCCTAAAGCCTTTTTCTTCCTAGGACTTTCCAGAGCTCCTGACTTTTCTGCACCAGCTGATTATTCAGTGGTTCTTGTGTGTGCTCAGGAGTTGCTTTTTGGTAAGAAATAATGTGGTGGGTGTTCAGATGCAGAGGGCAGGTGCTCCCACTTGCTGGAATGCTGTGGTCTCTGCTGGGCCAGGGAGATAAGCTTGACCCTGAGGACACAGTGGCAGGTGGAGTTGCTTTGGGTTTGCCTCCTCATTTGGGGGAGTGGGAAGAGAGTGCAGCAGCTCTATCTGTGGTAGGGAGAGCAGTGCTGCTGTTTATCTTGCCAAAATTATGTTCAGTCCATTATGCTGCTTAAAACTGACTCAGCTCCAGTGTCTTTTTGCACTTGGGATGGAAGTACTGCTTGTGTCTGGATTCAGCTCCTGGCCCAAAGTCTGACTCTGCAGCTCTAGGGGATAAAGTTTTGCCTTGCAGCAGAGGTAAGAGTCCTCAGCAAAGGGAGCTGGTAAATCCCCTTAGGAAAGTGGGAGTCTTGTCCATTTCCAGCATGCTCCTTTGAGGATGGTGCTTCTTTTCCATGGAAAGTTTTGTCCTCAATGAGAGCTGCCAGCCTGGAAAGGAGAGCGGGAGAGGAACTGTTCTGCCTGGGATGTGCACACCAGGGCAAAACTGCCTCACACTTCTGGGCATTGGGTACTGGTTTGCAGATCCTCTCATGGTGCTCAGTCCTGCCTGGAGATTTCTCGTGGGTTCTGGCATGGGAACTTTTGCCAGGGCAAGCACAAGCAGCTGCTGACACTGGCTGAGCATTGCTTGCTGTGGAGCCTCTGGGATGTTCAGGGACTCCGTGGTGGGACCTGTGAGGTGCTGATCCCTCAGCTGGGGGACAGCAGGAGCAGCTTGAGGCTATGGCTTCCTGCAAAAATATAAACATCTCAACACCCCGGGTGGTTTGAAGGGTGCTGGTTTCACCTGCTGCTGAAGGGCAAGAGCCAGGGGGGAATGGCCTGGGGAGTCAGACGAGGAAGGAGCTCTCTGGGGTCCCTGGAGCTACGTGCAGGCACTAGCAAAGCTATTGAGCTGCTGTGGAATATTGGTTCTTGCAGAAGTTTGTGTTCAGAGCTTTGATGTTTCTGTGTTTATTCAAACGTAACTGGGTTTGCTGACTGGGACAGCTGCCTCCTCCTCCCTCCCTGGGGGAGTGTGGGGCTCTCCCCAGTCCCATGCAGCAATCCTTTGCTGGGATCGGTAAGTGCAAATCCACAGGGCCTGATACTATTGCTGGGAAAGGTGGTTATGCTGGAGGACTCGGGCAAACCAGGCCTGAAGCTTGGCTGCAGGCTGGGATGAGTTGGGAACATGGTCCTCTGGAGGAATGGCCAAGTCCATGGTGGGAGGGGAGAAGCTACAGATGAGGAATTTCAGTGTGAGCTCCGAAAGCCTCAACCTTTCTGAATGCAAGAGGTGCATTCTGAGCCTGCAGCAGACGTGTCCCAATTCACGAGCATCACTGCTGGTGCTCAGGGGAGTCTGGCAGCCATCGTGCTGGAGTCAGGCATATGGAATGCTGCTGTCAGGATGTGCCTCTGCCTCTCCTGAGTCTCCTCCTTGCCCTTCTCTTGGGGGTGAGGGGCTGTGCAGCTGTGAGTTCTCCTGGCTTATCCAAGGAGCCCTCCTAGGGTCCCTCTCCCTGCGTGTGGGGCTGAGAGGCAGATGGGCACAATGCTGGGAAGGTTCCTGTCGCAGTGGTGCCTGCGCTCCCCTCAGCTAAGACCACAGCCCAGGGAGAAACAGTCCATTCCCTGATGGCCCTCATCTTCTTGGTGTTTCCAAAAACAGTTCCTTCACCAGGAAAGGAAGGTAAAATGTCCAAGTCCCCTAAAACAGCTGCATCTCTGGGCTTAGTTGAGTTCCTAGCCAGCTGTTAACTTACTTACATATGAAATGTATTTGTGATACCTCTAATCCACCTGGGGAACTGAGCTCTGTAAGAGACTCTGTATCTCAGCCCAGGACACGTGTGCGCTATGGGGTCATGCCGCAGTCCCCATCCCAGCAGCAGGGACAAAGGACTGGGATGGATGGGATGTGCTGTCTGAGCAGCCCCATTGCCCAGCAGTGGACAGAGAAGCCCTCAGTGCCATGGGGTGCCTGCAGCACCCCTGTCACACCTCACCCTGCCTTCTCAACCCTGGCACCTTGCAAACAGGGCAGGATGTGGCCCTACCACCCCCAGCCTGGTGACAACATCAGTGGCATGCCAGCCCCCCACCCCAATTATGGTTGAAAAAGACATTGAAAAGCAAGGAGGAGAGCTGTGAAGAGGGTCATTTTAGTGGCTCTTTCTCTCTTCTTTTTTTTTCCCCGAGAAGGAAGTTAGAAAAGCAGAGCCCTCAAAGCCGCATTGAAAGGGTGACAGAGACGGGATAATGCATAAGATGGAGGGAAGGAATCTCAGAGCACTCACCACGGTGTTTTAATGATCTGTTAACAATTACCCCTTTCAGGGGAGAACATATGGTAGATTTTTTTTTTTTTTTAAGACAAAAAGAGAAAAAATAAATTACTTCAGAAACTTAAATGATGGTGGAAAACGGTGGGGATTGTGGTGAAGAGCTGGGGGAGGGAGGCATAGCCCCTGGAGTGAGGGGATGTCGGAGGATGAGAGGATGTCAGAGGGGCCTTTGCTGGAGCCAGAGACCCCTGAAAGCTCTGGTACCCTGGAGCTGCTAGGGATGCCTGGAGCTGGGTGCCTAAAGGAGCTGTGGTAGTAGGACTGAGAAGTGTAGTAATCAAGGAAAATTACAGTGGTGCTGATAAAACCCAGGGAGCTGCTGGGACCCTTTAGGATGTGGGCTAGAGCATCCCTCTGCTCACGCTCGAGCTGCAGGCAGGGTTGGTACAGAGGCTATATTCCCCTCCCTGCAGCTGGGGTTGACACAGCCATGCTAAGAGTGCTCTGGCTGCACACAGGCAATGAGTGCTTCAAGGTTTCCCTGCTGTTACCTGCCTTGAGATCATTGCCTTTTTCCCCACTGCAACCTGTTGGCATGAGTTTAAATCGAGGCTTATCAAAATTGTATGTGCAGGCTGGTGGTAAGTAGTCTTGCAGAGCTGGGCTGCAGTGAAAATTCTGGGGTACAAGTGCTGTGGTTTGTGTGAAAGTACATGGATTTATTTTTTTATTTTATTTTTCCTTTTTGTTGCAAATGTTTGATTTCTTACTGAGATACAGAGGTCAGGCTGACTACTCACCTTCACAGAGGTCCTGGCATGGACTGACAGGAGGGGCTGTGCTGCTCATGGGCTCCCCATGTTCATTATGCACCTGAACTCAGGGAAGAAAATGGTCCTGTCTGGATATGAATTTGTCTTCTCCTCTGCACTGCAGCAGTGCAGGGCAGGAGAAGGCTCCAATTCAAAGGTTAGGAGTTTGACAGATGGAACTGAGTGCTGGATGAAGAGTTGTGAGAGGGGTACCAGCACTGGGTATGTGCAGATGGGCAGGGATATCTGAGGAAAGCTGGGATGGCATGCTAAGGCTCCCTGGAGGGGACACCAGTACAAGGTGTGCCAGGAGAGGGGCATGAAGATGCAGGGAAGGGAGAGAGGGAATGGCAAATCTGGGACAGAGGAAGGATGATGAGACTGAAAGGAGGTAAGAGATGGAACAGACCAAGGTGGTCAGGGACAGGATGGGATCATGCACTGGGGGTTTGGGCATTGCTGGAATTGGTGTGGGGACTGCAAACACGTTCAACCCTACAGGACAGCCATCAGAGCACTGTAGGCTGCCGGATGTGGATGGCATAGCTGAGAATGTCAATGAGAGGATCATGAATTGGTTACCAACAAGTGTATGGGGCCAGTGGGCAAAATATCCACACCACAGCTTTGAGTCACATCCCCCCTGGCAGCAGGTGTTTGGCTTGTGCAGTGGCCCCTGCGCCATGCTGGGCACACCTCCCAGAGGTGGCAGTGACCTGGCAGCAGCTTCTGTTGGCAAAGAAAGGGTTAAAGGCCCCCCCATCTTGCTCTACCTCATGTTGAGGGCTTCAGTGCAGCTCTGGAGGGGGCCCTTTTTTCAAGCTGGGAAGGTGACTTCCTTCCAAATTCCTGGCTTTTAGTACCTTTTTGCTTCTCAAAAGCCAGCTCTGGTGCATCCTGGCATGCTCAAAGTCTGACTGGTGGTGCCTCTAAATCAAAGAGGAAAAGACATCTTTTTTGAGATCAGGAAGCACCTTTTGTCTGTTGGATGGACAGCTGATGAGTGAGAATGTTCAGAGCAAGCCAATGTGACCAGTCCACACTGCTGATAAACTCACCATGCATCAAAATGTCAGAAGTGACACTTTCTACAGGACTGAAGTGCCAATCAGGAATGTGGCAGTCTGAGCTCAGCACATCCACGGGCTGTAACTATTCTTTGATGGCTGAAGGAGGGTTGATGCAAGTGAATACTGAAGCCTCAAGAATGTGTTGTCCAGCTGGTAGCTGAAGATGACCACTACTGGCTGGTGAAGTGCTGGGGATATCCTGCCATGAAAACTTCCACCTGTTGAATTGTAGCTGTGGAGACAGTAAATTTCTAATTACGGGTATTCTTTGAGACTTCCATGCAGGCTGATACACAGGTATGGGCTTACTTTAGGCCTCTGGGGCTGCTGAAGAGTTAAAGATGGATGTAGGCTTGAACACATGTTAAGCCCCACTTCTGTTCATTCAGCCATCAGAGGAATGTGGTGGCAGATCCCATCAGATCTCATCAGAAACTTGGTGTAAAGCTTAAAGCACTTGGAAAATCTGTGAGAGAGATGTGTAACCTATCCAGTCACCAGGGTAGAAAAGAAACCTCCTTTACTGGGAGGTGAGACAAGCTGGGGTGAGGAACTACTTGCCACCAGTGGAGAGGAGAGCAAGCCTGGCAGAGCGGGGAATGGCAGGAGACTGGCTCCCTCACTCCCCAGGGAGGACCATCTTTCTCTACCTTGGCAGGTGCTCAGATGGTTGAGTAAATACTTTCAGATAACATGTTTCACAGCACCCACCTGTAGGCATCACAGCCCAGCATCCAACTTTTGTACTTGGTATTTGTTCCTTGCTTTTCCCCTCCATGGTATTTCTATTCCTTTCCTCTCTCCTATCCAGAGATAATTCAGGGGTTTGCTATGCTAAACGTTGTTGCATTCTGACACAAAATGTCCCAACAGCTGTCTGCTCTTGCAACCTTATGAAGCCATCTCCTGTCAGACAGTTTTAAGGGCACATAATCATGGAGAGATATTGTAGTGCGTGATTGCACTCTGGAAATGCTTGGGCTTTCTATCTGAGCTTCTCTTCTGGTGCAGCGACAGCATCCCTTGCTCTAGGGTTTGTTTCTTCTTGCACAGAATCATAGAACAGTTTGGCTTGGAAGGAATGTTGAAGATCTTCTAGTTCCATCTCCCCTGAAATGGCTGTGCTGTGATACCCACTAGCCCAGGTTGCTCCAAGCCCCTTCAACCTTGCCACTTCCAGAGATGGAGCAGCCACAGCTGCTCTGGGCTACCTATGCCAGTGCCACACCATCCTCACAGTGAAGAACATTTTTCCTAATACCCAGTCTAACCCTGCACTCTGACAATGTGAAGCCATTCCCCCTTGTCCTGTCCCTCCACCCCTTGTCCCAAGTTCCTCTCCAGCTCTCTTGGAGCCCCTGTGGGTGCTGGAAGGGACTCAGGTCTCCCAGCCTCTTCTCTCTCCCCACCCTCTCATTTAATCTTATCTGCATTTGGCCTCACATCAAGCTAGAACTGTGCAACATATCTGAGACATAAATTAGCAGTAAACATTCCACTGAGATACCAGATCAAAGTTAGAAAGAGCTGCTTAATTTCAGGGCCCACTGTACCCCTCAACCTTTTATCGAGGTGCTGCACTTCACCTTGGCTGTGCACCT
>NW_008691129.1:0-299 GCF_000695815.1 Acanthisitta chloris | reverse complement strand
TCCAGGCTGAACATCCCCAGCTTTCTCAGCCTGTCTCCACAGCAGACATGTTCCAGCCCTTGGAGCATCTTTGTGTCCCCAAGGGGCATTTTGAGACACGATGAGGTTGCAGGTGGTGAGGGCTGGTCTGGTCATATTTGCTCCTCTGCATTCCTCACCCGTCAGCTGTCCATCAGACAGACAGACGGTGCCCTGTCGTGCCGAGCTCGCCGCTCACCAGGTACCGAGTGAGTCCCCGAGGAGGTTTCTGCGGCCGCTGCCCGTGCGCCCCGTCGGGCGGCTCCAGCGATGCGCTCCCG
>NW_008691128.1:48481-103263 GCF_000695815.1 Acanthisitta chloris | reverse complement strand
TCAGCCCCGGGCGCTTCTCCCGCTCCTGCTTATCAAACTCGTGTGTGGCCTCCCGCGCTCTCCGGGCGCCTCTGGCCTTCTGCCTCTTTTTGCTTGCGTCAACGTGCAGAGGCTGCGAGGGTTCCAGCTAAGGCCCACGGGTACGGTAAGAGGGGACGGAGCCTGGCCATGTGGAGAGGAAAGGGCATAGTATTCTGTCAGAGGGATGTTTTCATCCGAATTGTTCCTCTGCTGCCAGTTTGAGAGACTGAAACATGTACCGTCGTCTAAGGGTCTTTCCGAAGGCTGCCTGCTATAGGTGACAAAGCTTCCTGTAGGTACTGCTTGCTAAAGGTGAAGGTGACACCTTTCCACTTTCCGTTAATCCAGTTTGGTGCAGCTGATAAGTAACAAACCCTTGCTTTGCCACAAAATTAATATGGATTTATTCAGAATGGCCAATGTGTTTTGGCAGAGGGATAAATTCTGCTTATGTCCTAGTCCATACTGAAACCCAGAGCGGTGTATATTTCTTGTATGATCTTTCACCTGTCAGTGGGAGGGAGGTGTTCACCAAGTTCAAAGATGAAGTTTGCCATAAAACCTGAGTCCAAAATGTTTTGAGATTTTATTTTACTGGAAGTAAGTGAATTCTTGACAAACTTGTTTGGAGCTGTTATTAATACATAGTTCAGCAACAGTTGCTGATAAAGTTCTCTCTCTGAGACTAATACTGGTTTCTTCTTTATGAAGATCTGTTCTATCAGTGCTTTCTTCTGCAGATTCTTTTTCCTCTTTCTACTTCGGTTTCTACTCATCAGCAGTTTGGTTTTCAATTTCTGGATGTCCGTCATCACTAGTTTGTCTAATTAAGTGATTTGTAGGAAAACAGCTGAAAGTGTCATTGCTGGTACCGGAAAGAGAGTAGCAAATAAACTATTAACAGGAGTAAAAATTCAAACATCTGATTCTATTTTTTTAAAATGTTTTTTTCATAAAGTTAATCAATTTCAGTTACTTGCTATGTAGTTAAAGGGATAACTTCACACCTGTAAGATGTGTAAGTGGACTCATTAAAAGGGCTTTTTTTCATTATTTTTTTAAATATTTTGTAGAAATTGAAGGGACCAGTAGGGTACATAACCAAGAGTACTGGAGGGATTTCACATTTATATTTTAATCCTTCTGGAATTTACTATGGAAATAGATGATCATGTCAGTATTGGAACACCTACTTTGGTTGTTAGTGCCCTAGCACTAGTTGCTAATAAGAATACTTTTTTGGAATTAAAAAGTTACGTTTTCCACAAACCCTTTCCTTGGAGAGAACAGCTCACCACTTGTATCTGTAGTGATGTATGTGAAGAAAAGACTGATGTATGTGAGAGATGACACCACGGATAAGCTATCCTTCCAATATTTTGCTATCCTATACACTGCAGTAAAATTTGTAAAATTGTCATCTGGGTAAATCAGATAGTACTTTTATTGATAACAGTTGTCTGAAGTTTGTGTCTGCCTGTGCAAATATAACTTCAGAAAGGAGCATTTTTACTTTCTTTTAAAATCTTAGAATTTTAATAGCTTATGCATTTACACTTTTAATTTCCATGATGTTTATAGTGTTCTCCATATTGTTATGTTAGTGCTAGAGTTCATGGATTGGAAAGTGGAATACATTAAAAGGTATTGCCTGTCTAGGTTTTGCAAGGATCTTATTTTTACGTCCTCTTTCTTGCCTACCAGTCTGGCTTGTATTGGATGAGGCTGAAAGCGGTGGGGTGTTTGGGCCTTTTTATGAGTGAGAGTTTTAATGTATATAAATATTTTTAAACCCCAGTGTTATGCACATATATTTGTAGTTTTTAAAGTAAGAATTGACTATATTTATTACTGAGTACAGAGCATTGTGAAATTGCATTAATCCGAAATAACTCTTCGCTTAGCATTTTGCCTCTAAGTCCTTTTAACTTCTAGGTCTGCCTTGGTCCAAACTTGTGGGGTTTTATTTGTTGAGACCATCCTTTTCACCAAATGAAGAAAATCAGTTCCCATTAATGTTGGTGTTATTAAATAAATTTTTAAAATTAGGTGTCTCTCTGCATGAGTGCCAAAATATTTTTTACTTTTGTTAGAAGTGTTGAAAGCTGTCAAGTTATAATAGTGAACTACATGTCTCTGAATCACCTCATGGTTAAGTCTTACACAGCTACTCTTAAAACTCTTAGCGCAGAAGTACAAGCATATCATCCTCTGAATTTATTTTTAAAAAAAAAGAATTTCTCAGGTAATAGGCCTTCAGACACATTATTGATCTACCCACTCATTAAAAGCCTCCCAGGTACCTGGAATTGTATGCTGCAGTTCATGTTTAGGTTATTAAGGATTAGTCGAGATATAAGGGTTATCTGTTTTATGCAAGGAGGGTGTTTAGATTTGGGAGGGAATGTTTTGTTTGTTTGACAGTTCTGAGTGTTTGTCTCCTGTTAGATTCTTTTATTATTCCCCCACCCCAAGACTGTAGGTATAATTTCATCAGAGAATGTAGTGACTCACAGACAGGTTTCAATGCTTAGGGTGATCCAGGACATGTAGGAAGCAAACATTACTGTAACGGACTAAATGACGTTCAACTAAAACTTGAAAATGGGTATTGATGGTATATAAAGACTTTGTTGAACCCTTCATAGACTAGAGTAGGAAAGGTAATTTCTATACTTGGATAATTTTTGACACTGTTACTAATCCAAGGATCTCCATTTGTGCTTTGACATCAAATGCTGTGGTGTACGTCAAGAAGGACATTTCCTGTGTTTAACTGTCTTTTAAAGTGGCAGTCCTGAAAACTGCTGAGACTGCTACCCAGAGAATATTTTGAGGAGGAAGGAAACAGGTTTATGGCTATATATTATCAATACCAAAATAGATTTTAAAATAAATGACTCATCAATATTTAAATATTCAAGGGGTAGGAAGTTATGTCTGAATCCATTATTAACATATACCTGGATATAGTATGAAGGAGGAAAAAACTCAGATTTAATTATGTGTTCCAAATGTGAGTGAGTGGGAATGTCTTTCCTTTTCTTATGCTTTTTAAACATATGAAATTGGTTTCAAAGCCATGAGGTTCAGAGATAGGGGGGAAGGAAGAAGGGAAGAGATGGACAGCTGTCTGAAGGAAAAGTAGTAAATTAAACAGTAGACAAAAGTCAGTCAACAATTTGGGATTGTAATTGAAGTACCTTATTAGGCATACGTTTTATTTCTGTATTAGTTATAGTGGCCAACTCTTTAAAAAAATTTCAAAAATCCCACAGCACTGTTGCATTTACAGTTTGTAAGTTTATTCAATGAGAACAGGAATCAAGAAAATAAAAGAACCCAAATAAATTGTGTCCAGCTAACACTAACTGATAAGTTTTAGACATAAATACAATTTCATCAAATTAATTTGCAAGGGTGGTGTGCTAAAATAATATAAATAAGATAATAAGAAACAAATATGAATAAGCTTTTGAATTAAAAGATAGCACTATTTAATAATAAATGTTCTTCATATATTACCAACAAATTAATTCTGGGTTAACATCAGTCTAAGTGAAAAATAAGAGATATTATTTTTGATATCTGACTTCTAAAACTTTATAGTTATTTAATGATTTTGAGGCAGAGGGTTTTTTTCAGATTCTCTAGGTAATACTTTGTCAGTAAAGAAGTTCACCGTGTTCATATCAGTTTAGCAATGTTTCCTTTAAGCTGTGTGGTCCCTGACAGGAACTATGCAATCTGTTTCTTATTCAGTTGGTTACTGATGTTAGTAACCTACTGGTGTTAGTGTCTGCTTTCTCTGAGAGCGTTAAGTGCTAGAAAGCAAGATGATTGCCCAAGATTTCAGGAGAACAGACCCTGTCCTCTGCAGAGATATACTTGGAAGAGTCCCATAGGGTCAGGCTGTAGATGGATGAAGCAAAGCTGGTTGGTATTCCAGCATTAACTCCTCAGAGCTCAAGTGAGATCCATCCCAACCGGTATGAAGTCAGGCAAAAATGCCAGCAGCCCTGCACTGATGAACAAAATGCTCATCACAAAACTCAGACATGAAAAATAAGTATGCAGAAGCAGTGACAGGTAACCTGGGGAGAATATAGAGGCAGTGTCTGAGCATGCAGGGATATGATTATGAAAGTCAAAGCCTGCCTGGAGTTGAATCTGGTGAGTGATGCCAACGGCAACATGAAGTGTTTCTGTAAATACATCAGTAGCAGGAGGACTAGGGAAAATGTGGGCTCACGGCTGAATGGGGCATGGGCTCTGGTGGCAGAATGTGTAAAAGGCTAAGGTATTGAAGTTTTCTTTGCTTTCATCTCTACTAGTAAAGACCTTCAGGAATTGTAGAATGCAGGGAAAAGTCAGGCGGAGGGAAGATGTACGCTTCTACCAAGTGGTAGAAGAGGTTTAGGTCAGAGAATACTTAAGCAAACTGGACATAGATAAGGCTCTGGGCACTGTTGGAATGCACCCATGAGTGCTGAGGGAGCTGGCTGATATCACTGTGAGGATACTCTTGGTAATTGATTGATCATGGAGACTGGGAGAAGTGTCATTAGACCGGAGGAAAGTCAATGTTGTTCCTGTCTTCAAAAAGACAAGAAGTACCCAGGGAACCCCAGGCTGATCAGCCTTGCATTGATCCCTGAGAAGGATGGAAGGTAATGGAACAGCTAATCCTGGAAACCATTCTAAGGCACGTTAAAGACAAGAAAGTTATCAGGATTAGTCAGCATAGATTTACCAAGGTGAAGCCATTCTTGACCAACCTGATTATTTTCTACAATGAAAGACTGGCTGGGTGGACAAGGAGAGGGCAGTACATACTATTTCAGTAAGGCTTTTAACAATGTCTCCTGTGACATCCTCATAGAGAAGTTGCTGAAGTATGGGCTGGGTGAGCCAGCAGTGAGGTCATTATAAAACTTGCAGAACAGTTGGACCAAGGAGGTGGTGGGCAATGGTGTGGAGTCTAGTTGGAGTCTGTTGGCTCATGTTGTACCCCAGGGTTCAATACAGGGTCCAGTCCTGTTCAACATCTTCATTAATGGTCTGGATGATGGGGAAGAGTGTATCCACAAGTTTGTTGACACAAAAGTGTGAAGAATGACTGATATGCCAGAGGACTGTGCTGCCATTTAGGGGGACCTGAATAGGCTGGAGAAATTTGCTGACAGGAACCTCGTGAAATTCAAGACAGGAAAGTACAAAGTCCTGCATGCCTCATGCCCTGGTATCTGCTGGGTGGCAGCCATCTGGAAAGCAACTTTGGAGGAATGTCCCTGGGGGTCCTGGTGGACACCAAGTTCAGAACGAGCCAGCTATGTGCCTTGTGGCATAGAAGGCTGTTTTTTTTAAAGAGTGTTGCTAGCAGATCAAGAGAGGTGATTGGGGATCCTCTTACTCTCCTCAGCAGTGGTGAAGCCACCTGTGTCCAGGAGTACTATGTCCTTGCCTGGGCTCCCCAGTATAGGTGAGGCCTGGACATACTGGAGAGTCCAACAAAAGGCCACAAAGTTGATTAAGGAACTGGTAAATGACTCTTGTGAGGAAAAGAGTGTTGCTAGCAGATCAAGAGAGGTGATTGGGGATCCTCTTACTCTCCTCAGCAGTGGTGAAGCCACCTGTGTCCAGGAGTACTATGTCCTTGCCTGGGCTCCCCAGTATAGGTGAGGCCTGGACATACTGGAGAGTCCAACAAAAGGCCACAAAGTTGATTAAGGAACTGGTAAATGACTCTTGTGAGGATGAGAGAAGAGAACTGAGGCTGTTCAGCCTGGAGAAGCAAAAGCTTGGGGACATCTTTTCAGTGCCTGAAAACAGGGTGCAAAGGGGATTGAGACAGGCTCTTTTCAGTGTGCACAGTGATGTGGCCAGAGGCAGTGGGCACATGGCAGAGTGCAGGAAGCTCTGCCTTGAGTGCAAGGAAGCACTTTCTCACTGTGAGGGTGACCAAGCACTGGCACAAGTCACTCACAGAACTTGAGGAATCTCTCCCTCCTTGAAGATACTCAAAAGCTGTCTGGACATGGTCCTGTGCAAGTGTCTCCAGACAACTCTGCTTGAGCGGGCAGAGATTGGACTTCGTAAGTTTACAATAAACACAGTTGTTGTTGTTTAGACTATGAAGAAAAAAAATACATGATTGCAGTCCAGACTGCAAACTGCACCTGTTGCAGCAGGTCCAGACAACGGCCCCAAGGGCTGGGTAACATCTTCTGTAAGGACAGGCTGAGAGAACTGAGGCTGTTCAGCCTGGAGAAGCAAAAGCTTGGGGACATCTTTTCAGTGCCTGAAAACAGGGTGCAAAGGGGATTGAGACAGGCTCTTTTCAGTGTGCACAGTGATGTGGCCAGAGGCAGTGGGCACATGGCAGAGTGCAGGAAGCTCTGCCTTGAGTGCAAGGAAGCACTTTCTCACTGTGAGGGTGACCAAGCACTGGCACAAGTCACTCACAGAACTTGAGGAATCTCTCCCTCCTTGAAGATACTCAAAAGCTGTCTGGACATGGTCCTGTGCAAGTGTCTCCAGACAACTCTGCTTGAGCGGGCAGAGATTGGACTTCGTAAGTTTACAATAAACACACTGATCCCTTCCTACTTCCCCGTTATCACATTTTTTGAAAAATAAAAAAGGAGGGGATAATAGTCAGCTCTGATCTTTTCTCTTTTTCTTTTTTTTTCCCCTTGTAGCTTGCAGTAAATACACAAGTAGTATCTGGAAAACTCACCACCAAAGTTTCACAGACATACTTTAGGAAATTCTGAGAGGGGAAACTGCTCTGTACTACTTTAGAATGACTGCAAATAAATGACCCCTTTGCCAGCAAGCTTTGAGAGGCATGTTTTTCTTTAAATCACAACCAACTCTATTTTATAAATATTTTCAAGTGTCTGTTGGTACTTCACATCATAAATACACTTAACTTTACAAATATATTAGCATTACTCAGTATATATGGAGCTGAACAACTTGTAAGATACAAAATATGAAAAGGATGTATTTACACTTGTATGCAATGTGTGCAGTTAGAAGATGGTAATTTTTGTCAATTAAAATCAGGCTTTTACTGGAATACCCTAATGTAATTTTTCTCCCTAGCAAGGTCTGGTTTCCAAATGTTAACTTTCTAGGAACAACATATGAATTCATGCTATTTTGCAGAGCATGCAGAGAGTGAATTTAGATTTTCAACCTAAATGATGGTAAGTTGTTTATGACTTAAAATGAAAATTAAACCAGACTCACTCACTGTATTACTGCTGCAGTTAATGATGACAGCCTCTACAACTTGTTACATCTCTTGGACTGCAGCAGTTTACTTCACTATGGTGTTTTCAAACAGGCTGCTTATGCTGGTTTGGTTTTTTTTTATTGGTTTGGTGGGTTTTTTTTGAGGGGAGGGAAGAGCCAGAGGCAGATTTGTTTTTTTTCCTTTTGACACCTAATAGAATATATACTTTTTCACATAGGTCATTGAAGGGAGGAAGAGAAAGTGAAAGTCACACCCTAGCATGCACTCAACACCAGCTACTCTACAGTACTCCCTGTAAAGTTAAAAGCAGCAAATTTTAAAAAAAAAAAAGGGCCAGTGTGTTGTGCTAAAAAAGGCTGCAGGCTCATTAGTCAGATTGGGCTGCATGTGGCCAGAGGAGGTAACCTGCTCTCTGTTGTGTAGCTTCTTGATGAGCTGAGTGGTTTCTGCAGCCATGCATTTGACCTACATCTACAAGCATTGTCAGTTCACATCTAAACTTTACAAAAATACTCAGGAGGAGGAAAACAGAAAGAATGTTGTCTCTTTGTAACCCACAGTGGTGCAACTCCTGATTCAAGGTTGACTCTGGCTGGGTCTGGGTACTTTCTCCTTTCTCTACAAGGGAGGACCTGTGGAGGTTTTAGGCCTCTAGAAAGAAGTTGAATTGAACACTGCTAATATTCATTGTGTTTGTATGAGTAGCAGCCTGGGAACAATGTGTCTAAAAATGCTGTCTCTGCCACTCCTTTTCTTCACTGTCTGTTTTTGCTAATATTGTCAGTGGGGTTAGAAAAGAAAGGAGATAACCAAAATTTAAATTCCAAGAAAACTTTAAAATTATATTAAAAATAATATTATTCAAAAGTAGCATTAATTCTATAGGCAGAGGAGCTGACAGAAGATATCACAGGAGGGGTCTGGCAAGGACAAAAAACTTTTCCTGGAAAGGAAGTTAATATAGGGCCATGACACTGTGGGGCATAACTGAATCTTGAAGGGTAATTCACTTTGGAATTGCAGAGTGATTTTAGAAGCTGTAACAGCAAACAGCTCCAGCTGCCTAGTAAGGAAGTTATTATCCCTCTTTTAAACTGTTACTTGTAATACATGTGTGCAACCATGCCAGTGGATTCTAAAATGCTAATGAAGTTATAGGATTGAGGAGACTGTGGTGAAAGCATATCAATCTTCCCTTGTGTGCTTAAAGTTACTGTAATTACCAAGTAATAAAACTGTCAAGATTTGGGGACACTGAGCACATCTAATTTTCCCAGCACCCCTATTAGTCACTGTATATGCCAAACATTTCACAGTACAATCATATTAAAAAGGTAAGAGTAGGGAATAACCACAGTGTTACTTATTTAAAGAGAGTAGCCTCTCACCTGCAAATCTGCATGAATCCTACAGCAAACTTATATGAATAATTCTTTTTATTTTTGAAAGACAACAGAAAGTTTCATTGTTCATATTTGCAGTGTTGTGGTTTTTTGCTTTCACATTCAGCGTGTTGGGCTTGAAGACCACAAGAGCAGTTCTAGTCAAATGAAAGACTTAGTTTTCTATCTTGCTGTTGCCTGGTGGTGGATATGAGAGTATGACACTGAGATTCAAAAGCAGCTGGTTTCATCACTGCTTGGTTTTCCTGGCCCTGCTGCTCTTCATACTAGTACTGTGTGTATCTTACCTGATTCTGTGGATCCATTTCTGTGCTAAATCTGCAGAAAAATAAATGTCAACAGGTGTTTTGTTGCCAGTTTAACATAGAAGAACAGTTCAAATAGAGCGTCAAAGGAGTGTTGTCTGAAAGGATACAATACACTGTAGAAGGAAGATGGGAGAGAGTGCATGTAGCTTTCAAAATTACATCATCTTATGTTTCTATAGAACACAAGCCTAAAATATGTCAGGTGAAGTACTGTTCTTTATCCTTAAACCAATGGAGAGTTCTTGATTATAATTAGATCCAGTTATTCACAAGTTGTGCCATTTAATACAAGGCCAAAACTTAAAACTGACAGTGAACAGGTTTGTCTTTTTATTGATGAAGGGCTTTATTTGCTCTAGCATATCATAAACATATACAGTCTGTAACACACTGTTTTTACACGCAGTTCTCCTTTTGGTACAGATGTGGACAAGGGTTAATAATGACTTAGCTATGCATTTAGGCCAGATTTTACCATTCTCCTCTAATAAGTATTTCTTGTAAAAGGTTAAAGGACCTTATGTTCCTGCTGTGCAGTACTTGGATCAGCATTGTTACACTTGCATATCGCTGAATATTCATGACTGTACAGTTGGTATGCATATGTATGTAAAAAGGAAGAAAGTTGGAATCAAATCTGGGCAGTGACTGTGTTTCACAAATGATAAGCATAAGGTATTTAATTCAAAATTTCAGGGTTCTGTCATCTGTGGTAAATTGTATCAGAGTATACAGAACAGGCATTGCTTCTGAATCCCTTCTGTGTATCTTCTCAATCTTCATCCTGGCATCACCATACCTATCTGGTGATCCATTCATATGGATCAGACAGGTAGGAGCAGAACAGAGACACAGAGCTGTGAAATGGGAATTTAAGTTAGATGACTGGTTTTTTGGTTTTTAGGTTGGTTTTTTTTTTGTCTTTAGGTAGTTTTGAATGGGAGAAAGGTAAGGAGGGGCATGGAAAAGATTCATAAAATTGGAATTCACACTGTGCTTGACAAATAAGGCTGTGTGAGACACAGTGCCCTTACAACAGTGAAATGCAGGTATTGCATGTATCACAAGGTATAAGACCAGCTTTTCAGGTAAGTAACAGTAGCCAGCAAAGGAAGAGTTATGGCTACAACTGCCCATAGTGTGCTCACAACTTGCATTCATACTCTGTCTTTGGACCATTCTGAAGGGAAGCTGCATACTCTGCTGCCATGTGATGTTTCACTTGCTTTACAAAAGGGATGGCACATCTACTAGGCTTTATGTCCTTTTCACTTTAACACATGCAATGCCCTATTACTTTGTTGTCCATCTTTTTACCAGAACTTCATATTCTCTTCATAGCCAAAATACTTTCAAATGCAAGAGTCTCCCTGTCATATGTTGATAATCCTGTCAGCAGTTGAGACCTGCGTTTTTAGCACAAGGGATTCTTATCTTTCCTGTGTTCTCACACCTCTTGATACTGGTTTAGTTGGAGATGTTGCCCCTTCCTTGCAAGGGACTACTGTTCCTTCCCAGTTAACTATCACAGCTGCCACTCTGTCAACTACTTCAACCAAGTCTCTTCACCATTTCGGTTTACCAACAGCAGTGGTAAAGGAATTCAGATAATTCTCGTTACTTAGTTCTAAAGAAAATACTGCCAATATTGTATATTAGGCATATGTGTTTGCTCATCATCTTGGTGTTCAAGAGATTTTTTTAACCATGTTTTTTGGAAAGCCTCAAGTTACAATGCAGATTTGTTTTTTCTTAAGCTTTTGGGGTTTTATCACTGATCTAATTAAAAGGAACAACAGTTAGATTTCATTTAGTATGGCAGAGAATGGGAATTTATAAGTGGAACTGGCATGTGCCTTTAGAGATGAATTTGCACTTTGATGTACTAAGGAGAGAGGTCGCAAAAGAGAGGAAATAAGACGGGGGAAGACAAGAAATGGGATATGGGATTAAGAAGAATAGCAATTGAACATATAACTTGTTACATGTTTATCTTCCTATTTATTCCAATAAATGACGATTAGGTCCATATCCAAGAAGTTGGTAGGATGATGCTCTCTCTGACTTCTGTGCCAGGAGGAATACAAATGTGCTTTGAGCTTTTGCAGTATTAAAATTAACATCACAAATTTTAAAAGGTAGTATTTTATATATTAATTATGTGGTAATTAGTCTATCAGATCTGGTTCTTTGCATCTAATAATCTGCCTTTTAAGAATGCTGACTGATGTCACATTTTTCTGAAGTCAGTAGGAGCTCTTGGCATTCAGAGTATCTTTAACTGTGGCCAATAATAGTCTTGGTTGCTAGCATTCATTGAGGGAATGTATTACACTGACATGGGATTTTCAGTTTCCATCAAATGCTGAGGATAATGACTGATGTACACCTTCAACAGTACAGCACTTTCCTACTTCTCTTCATTACTGTTGTATCAATTCTGGCTCTTCTGAGCTGGTTTTGATTTCGTAACTTGAAGCCCTAATATTTTGACTCTGGCAGGTAGCTTATGGAAGATAAATCAATGAGCAATCATTAGGTTTTCTTGCTGTCTCCAGGCATTCAGCAGTGGCTAATCTCTTGTATCCCATTTTATGAATCTAAGTTCAGTTTATGAATCTGAGTTAAAGTTGGAAAAGCAACCTGTGATTTTAATGTATCTTTGTCTCATACTTGGTCTTTGGACATGAAATGTTACTGTAGCATTTAGGATTCTGGGATTTGTTACTAGTTGCTCATTCAGTCCTCCTAGTGTTTTCTTTTACTTTGTCTAGTTTTGAGAAATAGTCCTTCCTCCCCGGAATATAAGGAATAAATAACACTTTATGTGATTGCGGTTACTGGCTTTTCAATTAGTGTTAGTAGTTATTCCAAATGGTTAAAGAATCAGTTTATGTTCTTTAGAAAATTATAGGTATTTGGCTGAAGTATATAGAAATTCAGACAGTAACACAAAATCAATCTTTTGTAAGGTTATTTGAGGTAATGATATAGTGATAAGTTAATTTTATAGTGATTAAGAGACAACACAGTTGGGGCTCCCAATTAGACTTTGATCTGAGGATATTTCTCTCTACACTTGATGAGCAAGAAAGAGATGAGAATTAATGGTAAGACATGAGGTTTTGAGCAGCTGGAGTCCATGTCCTGTGTTATGAGAGTTGGTGTAAAGGAAGATCTTAAAATTGACTGAATACATATAATTTGATTTCTCATCTTTAAAATTTATTGGTTTTAAATTGACATTTAAAATATCCTCTGCTATTGAGAGTACCTGAAAAGAGCAGTTAAATGGTATACATTTTCACAAAAACAGAAAAAAACCAAGAAAAAACCACACCACATTGGCAAAAATAATTTCATCATTGTTGTAGGGGGTGGTAAGATAGTTTTCGATGCTGTGTTGATACCCTACATTTACAAACATAAAAGGAGGAATAGTAGACCAAGGGTGTAGCTTGCTCCTGCAGTCTCACACATCCAGTATGGCAATACTGAACGCACAGTACCAAATGCATTGTAGCTTCTGAAGGAAAAGGGAATGTTGTGCTAGTGTTATCTCCAGAGAGACTATGATTCCTAGCATGCCCACCACATACTGCTTCCCATGCCTGGGCCATAGATGTCAGTGCTGGGACTTAGCAGAATCTAGTCTGTTGAAAAGGCTAAAAAAATGTTGTCTTTAATGTATACCCTGTTGTTTCTTTGTGTTGATATAATTCAAGGTAATATAAATTATTCATAAACTAAAATAGTAATAATTAATGTTAAAGAGATTTTTATATGTGAGGAATTCTTTCATGACCTGGAAATCAAAAGAGTTATCCAGGTAAAAATAAGGTAACATGATTAGTGATAATTATAAAGGAATAGCATAGGAATGTAAGAATAACACCAGTGACTCTAAAGAACAAAATAAGTTTCAATTTACAAAGCACAAGAAAAGAATCAAAAAAAAAAAGGATCTAAAAATCTGAGTAAGAGGAGGCACAAAGGGATAGGTCTGTTACCTAGACCTGTTATTAAATAAAAAAGGAGAACAAGTAACAGACTTTCAAAGACTGGTTCTTTACTTCATACTTTGTAAAAGAGATATGTTGTGACCTGCTACTTTCATAAAATTAATCTTAGACAGGAAATAACAGTGGAACCAAAGCACAGAAAGAATAGCCTAAGGAATCTTAATATAGATGTGCTCAAGTGGCAAATCCTAATAAAATTCATCCTAGAATGATTGAGGAATTAGGCACCACTGATATTTATTTTTTATTTATTTATTTAATATCCCAGAGGGTGAAAATAGCCAGCAAAATGGGTTTGTGTGGTGTCTGGTTTTGTGCCTCTCTATTCTTCTGTGAAGAGAGTTATTGAAGCTGTCAGTTTTGATTCCAAATAAAGGTTTGGGAGTAAATAGTTTAGCAATTAATTTATATCTAAAAGTGTGTAGAAGAGAGGTTGTAAAACAGCCAGTATGGTCTGACGAGGCCTGTTTGTAAGAAACCTCAATCTGTTTCTCCTCTTGGAAAGGATGACAAGCTTAGCAAGAAGAAAACTTTAGGTACAATACAGCATGAGTTTAATAAAGTTTTTTTCCCTGCATAAGCAAACTAGGGAAATATAATATCTCCATTAGATGCTGATATTATCAGCATCAGCTTGAAAAATTTCCTTTACAGCATAATTATCTATAGTACTCTGTCAAGACGAAAAAGCATTAATGAGTTGGATGATAGAAGAGAACACATATTTACAAAAGTTAGTGATGATAGGAGCCAGAGAGGGGTTGAAGGTTTGGGGTGTTTTGGTTTTCTTTGTTTTGAAAAGGAGATCTGAATCCAAAATACTCTTGAGGTTGGAGAAAACATCTAAAATCAACAAGATGAAAAGCAATGCAGGCAGGCCTGAAGCACCACATTTAACAGGAAAACTCAAATACATGACTCAAAACCAGGAAATAAAAAAACAAGAGAAAAATGTCAGAAAAAGATATGATATAGTGGGCTCAAGGTAAATTTGGTTTTTTTGTGGCTTTTATTTGGGTGTTTGGTTTGAGTTTTTTTTCTGGTGGATCATACCAGGCATGTTGTAGTAAAGAGGATATTGTCTAGTTTGGCAAATACCTGCATAGTTAGTCTCCTTACATTCTTTGATGCTTTTCACTCTTGAGAAGTTGCAGCAACATGGAAATTCTTCTCCATTGTTGTTATTGTTTTCTCCTGTGGAATGAAAACCACCCTTATTTATAATAATGATGCTTTAGATTGAATATGATAAAAAGATTATTTGTAATTATTAAAGTGATAAAACACTGGAACAAACTACTTAGAAATACTGTGGAATCAGCTTTCTTGGTAGTTAAACACCTGTCAAGATGTTCTTGAGCCTGTGTTCGTTTTGAATTGGGATTAAGTAGTCTCTTGTGGTCCATTTCATCTCTACATAAGTATAGTGCTCAGACTGCATGTTTTGGCTGCACAGAAGAGATTGTCTGAAAGAGTTAAATCATGAACTCAATGAAGTTAGAGTGTGCTACATTTTGCATCCTAAATGTAATTTTAATTTGGAGCAGTAAAGAACAAAGTTAGGTTTTTTTAATGAATATATTTCTATTTGGCTTCCCAAAAAGTGCTTTGACAAATCACACTTAAAATTATTTTGAGGCTTCTGCATGTATGTATGTATGCCTTCTAATAATTATGCTAGAAAAGCAGGGAATGTGATTGCAGTAGTGCTGAGATAGTAGAAACCCCTTGATGACTCATCCACAATGGAATAGCTCTGTGGAAAAAATGGCACCCAAGAGGTTACTTGGATTTGTATATTTCTGCAGGCAAAGTTTAAAGACCTGTAAATTTAAATGTAGAATTTTTGTGGGCAGAATGCATTGACAAATATGCCTGATGGTAATACATCTCATACTGATAGTGCTAGAACAGGTCAATAATAATGCTTATATTGATAGCAGCTGTGCAGGAGATGTTACTTGGTATTATAGCTAAAATCCATGTTATCCCCTTAATTATAATTACATTAATATTGACAGGCAGTTGACAATACTCACATTACTATTGATAGATTTCTGTCAATAACATGTTTCCAAATAAAATATATTCATTCATAATTTGTACAATGCTCAATAACAGCACTAATATATACCAGAAGAAATTCCTCTTTCCATAGTGATATACAATAATTATTTTTTTTGTTTTGTTTCACAGTGTACTGTACAAGTGGAATTGTTTCTCTGTTTAGTTAAAAAAACCCACACAAAATACAAGTTACTGAAGCAAGGAACATTACGGGGTTCTGTGGGGTTTTTTTCTGTATTATTATGTTTATTATGTTTATTAGTATTTATGTTTATTATGTATCTGTGTGTTGGTACTTGTCTCTTTTATTACCAGGTCTATGATTCTGAGTACTTGAGTTTTAAACTACTTAAAGTAAGAGAATTAAAACAGTAAGGAATTGACAAATAGGATTTAATGAAGAAACATGGAGGAAAATCAACATTCTCTTTGTATTATGCATAGTTCAGCAGAAAATGGAATGCAAAGATAATATTAAAAAAAGGTCCAAGTTAAATGCTCTAACACTTACTGGCTGTATTTATTATCTAGTTTTAAACCAGAATAGTTCTCATTTATTTCTACTCTGGTACTGCTGTTTGTGAAAACAATACAAACTGAAAAATCTCACAGATTTCTCAAATGACTTTTTATAGAAGTAGTTTTAAAAGGGAAATTTCCTGCCATAGCAAAATAGACATGAAAATGTAGACCTCTCAAAGAAACAGTTGCTCTTATTCATAACATTAGGACATTTGCAGACATTTTCATAGGACAATGCAGATTTCAAAATTTCCCTTTTAATATTTGTTTGAGTATCTTCCCTATGAGTGCAATAAGACCTTAAATCAGTTCAGAAGAAAACAGTGTGTAGCAGAACACTTCAGCCTGTATGTAACAGTGAGCACACTGAAATGTGCTTACACATTAAAATCAAAGGTATATGGATATAATCTTTAGGTAACTTGCAGGGTCCAGTTAACAGCCATGGCCTGTGGCAAACTTTCAGTGTTCTTAGCAACATAGAACTTCAGAACAATATTTTATTGCTTGAATTGAGAACACTTATTCGATTGTTCATCAAAAAGAAAGCTTTTCTCACATAACAATATTACAAGCATAATGTAAAGGATTTTAAAGGAGTGTCTATTGTTGTCTGTCTGGTGTTCTTCCTTTTCCATATGATCTGTATAAAAGTGACTCAAAGTTGGATCAATCTGATAGCTGGCAATTCAGGAAGAGACATTAAACATGTCACTGTTAAACCGTATGCATGGTGTTGATTCTATTTTTTAAAAAAGGAGACTTGTTGGATTTTGCAAAATTTCAAAGGTTAATAGACAGCGGTTGGGCTTGTTGGTTCAAAAGTGGTTCCCATTTTCTGTTTATAAACTTCCAACCCACTCTGAAGAGATTCGCTGATGTTATTTCCTTCAAATAAAGTTTTATATGGATCATGGACGTGAAAAAAATATGTATAGTCACAAATCAATTAGATTCTGCAGTAAGGCAAAGGGAAGATCAAGCTCCAAGTCCCAGAAAAGATCATCTAGTCTATCCTCCAGTGAAAATTGAGGATAAATTCACTGCTAAAACAAGTAGGTTGGAGCATCATTTGGTCAAGTTTTAGGAATTTCCAGGGATAGAGATTTCATAGTCCCTGTCGACAAACTGTTCCAGCTTCCTTATGTCCACTTGGAATTTCTCATATGGCAACTTAACACAGTTGCCTCTTGCTTTTCACTGTATCTCACAGAAAAGTTTGACTTAATCTTCTCTGCAGCCCTCAGGTAATGGAAGATGACTCATAGATCTGTTCTTAGCTGCCTTATCTTCAAGTTGAACAATCTCTTTTCATGTATCAGGTCTGGGCTCTTTTCAGTTTGTTGACACTTCTTTTGTACTATTGATAGAAAAGAGGCAAAACTGGAAGTAGTATCCCAGGTATAGACTCACCAATGCCAAGCAGAGAGGCATAAGCACATCCTTCAGTCTGCAGGCTATACACCTGCTAGTGTACTGCAAGGATGCACTGGTGACTTGTGTTCAGCTTACTGCCTACCAGAATCCCCAAGTCCCATTTTCAGAGCAGGTATGCAGTTATATAGGCTCCCAACCTATATGGGTCCCATGGGCTTTCTTGTGAATTCATGTTCCATCATAATCCTATGAATTTGGCACATTTTTCTTGGACTTCAAAAGGTTCCTCGTGGCCCATTACTCACTTGCTCCAGTTCCTTTAGATGATACGCTATAATGGGGGAAAAGAACCCAACTGTAGAGATTAAGGTTAGATATTAGGAATAGATTTTTTACAGAAAGAGCATTTATTTTTTAGTCACAGAATTCCAGATGCAATAACATTTAAAGGAAGCAATTAAAAGAAATATTTTTATTTTTCTCTGTAATGCTTGAGCAAGAAGAGTATACCTTTGTTGAAGTTGCTAGCATACATTAATCATCTTGCCACGAAATTTGTTATATGACAAGTAGCACAATCCCACACCTGTCAAAAAGACTATAGAAAAATATATGCAGACTTCTGTGATGCACTGTGTGATAATTTATGTCTGAATGCTGAGTATTTCTTTAATCTCACATGATTTTTCTCTAAACAACTCACTGCCTTTATTTAGCAAGTTTTATCTTTCCCACCTTAATTTTCATCTATATCTTTATGTAATTCTTAAATTTGTTAGTGTTTCTAAGATTCTGATTTCAGCTGCAGCTACTGAAGTGTTCATATGGCAATATTTTCTGTCCACCCCACTGTTCTTTTTCTAAATTTTTAGTTAGTTTGTTTACTTTCCCTATTACTCTGTAGAACACAGTACAGTTTTAGAATTCTTCTTTCTGGTGTATTTTAAGGTCCAATTGAATATTACAGTTATGTCCAGCAGTATATTTTTTAAAGGTATACAGTGAAATATTAAATCTGTGGAATTTTCTAAATATCTGGAAGTTGTTGAACACTTGCCTATAACCAAATCCAAGTGTTAATGATTTGTGAGAAATAGTCAAATATCATTTCTTTGGAGGTGGAATTTTATGCTGTTAATGTAAAGCTTCCTGAAAGGACTTGTAGCATATTAATAACATGTTAATATAGCACTCTGAAGAAGCTTCTTTATTATTTCTTGTTTACTGCTGGTATATTGCAACTTTGCTATCTTTAATAAGAACAGAAGTAGGAAATGCTAAAATCTATTTGTGTTTTATTCCTAGAAAGTTTTTTCATGAAGAAATGGCCTCCAGCACTGGAAATGAAAAGAGCGTGAATCCTGTGCTCAGAATAAGTCAACTTGATGCTCTTGAACTAAACAAAGCCTTGGAACAACTAGTGTGGTCCCAATTTACCAGCTGTTTTCATGGATTTAAACCAGGGTTGTTGGCTCATTTGGAACCAGAACTAAAAGCATTTTTATGTCTTATATTATGGAGATTCACTATCTATTCCAAGAATGCAACTGTGGGACAGGCTATTCTGAATATTCAATACAAGAACAACTTATCTCAGACAGAGAAATACCAACCTCTGAGCAAAAACCAGAAGTTATGGTATCTTATTTTCATGGTTGGTGGAAGATGGTTGGAAGAAAGATGTTATGATTTGTTTAGCAATCGTCAACAACAATCTTTCTGCAAAATTAAGAGCTATATTAACTTTGGAGCTGGACTTCTTAAACTTTGTGGACTTGTAAATTTTCTGGTTTTTCTTCAAAAAGGAACGTTTGCAACACTTACAGAACGCATTCTAGGGATTAGGTCAGTTTTTTGCAAGCCACAAGGTGTTCGTCGCATAGGATTTGAGTACATGAACAGGGAGCTCTTGTGGCATGGCTTTGCTGAATTTCTGATTTATCTGCTACCATTTATTAATGTACAGAAACTGAAACTTAAAATTTCTTCTTGGTGTTTGCCTATTGCAGGTCTTTCCAATAGTGAAAACACATTAGCAGCTCATTGCAGGGAATGTTCACTATGTGGGGAATGGCCTACCATGCCTCATACCATAGGCTGTCCACATGTTTTTTGTTACTACTGTATTAAAAGTAACTATTTATCAGATATGTATTTTACGTGCCCTAAATGTGACTCAGAGGTGCACAGTGTTCAGCCATTGAAGTATAAAATCGAAATGTCAGAAATGCATGTCTGATATTAGGTTGATTGAAGTTTATACTGTGCATGGAATATGTTGAAGAGATTAATGGAAAAATTCAGAAATTGTTGGAAGCAGACTGCTTTGGAGACTCTAATTTGTTTTAACATGTATCTTTACTGGTCTTAGGGGGTTTTTTTTGAGTAACAGTGCCAACTTGCCTCTGAAGGAAAGAAAAGAAAGGAGTTCACCAGCTCTTCTACTTTCTCAGACTACTTGATCCCAGTTTGGTACCCCCATGTTGTCGAATCAATCATTTTTAGATGTGGAGTCTATGAGCCTGCTTCTTCCTAACTGCAGGCTATATACTGCCCTCAAAGACAGAGAAGATGCCCAGTAAGCTTTCACCCATTTTCTGGATATTCTTAAGCTTATTGTAAAAGTTTGTGCCCTTACCAACTTAGTAGATGGATTTAGTGGGAAAGTCATCCTTTTCTTGCCTAAAGAATAATTTTAAATTTGTTTATTTCAAATTTGAATTCCTGATGTGATGTTCAAAAAAACACAAAGGGAAGGTATAAGATGAAATGTGATTTCAATAGATTTTTAGTTTTCATCATGTTCAGCCACAGTAACAGGACATAAGCTAACTCAAAATTGCTTTGTTGTCAACAGACCATAAGATTTAAGTGATCTATCTGGTAGATAAGTAGATGCCTCATAGTTAGGATGTGCCTACAGGTGATATAACCACCTCCCATGCAAATACAGTGCATCTTCTAGACTTTCAGGAGATGACTGAACTCATTTTCTTGGGCAGCTTTGTCTGTGATCTTCAGTGATATATAGATGACCTTCCACTTCTTCCCTGTAAAGCTGGGGGATGAAGTCTATCATCCATTGGAATGTGACAGCTGCTCAAGGTAACCTGCATTCTTTTAAGTCACAGACACTGGAGAAAAATGTTTACTCACAAGATGCTGTCTGTGGCAATTGCCACTCTTGTTTTTTTGGTGTGGTCAAGGTGGGTGCCAAATCTCATTTAACAACTCACCTTCATACAGAAATAAGATCAAACACAGTTATGTGCATGTTAACATACTGAAATAGGTAGCTTTCCTGCTTTTTGCTTTCACTATTTGCTGTCTTAGTTGGCTTTGCAATGTTTTGATTATTCTGTTTTAACATTTTTTCCATTTATTATTCAACCTGGTTTTCTAAGACTATTTTTTTAATTGCAATCCTTTTTGTAACAGAGTCTTACCCAGAAGAGTTTCATTAACACAAAAATACATTGCATCCACTTTTGACTCTTAAATTCTCGAAAACGTACAGAGTTAAACTGAGTAAATAGCTTTGTGGTGGCTGTGCTATTGATTGGCTATCATCAGTAGTGAATCCCAAAAATAGTATGGTAACAACTGATGCAGTATCTTTGATCTACTTTTATGAAATGGTTTATTACATTCTTCACTCTACATTCTGATTAAAACAACCCACCAGCATATTTGTTTGAAGATCTTGAATTCTAGGTTTTGATCTTTAGAGTGTCACACAACGCTTTCATCTGATGCAATTAAATATAGTTAGCAGGTTTGTAACTATCTTTGGGATAGCCCAAAACTTCATTAATTCTGCTGCAGTTCTGTGAGTCAACAGAGACTTCAGAGCAACTGCTTCCACATACTGTGCTGCAATATTATTTGCTGTAAAATGTGTATAATAGCAGCCTGTCATATTTCTGTTATTTGCTGTTGCAATTAGAAACAGCAGGTGCAAATCTGTCTTTATTAGAAGTATCAAAACTGGCAAGCCAGTTGGAGAGTATCCTGGAGTCACTTCCTGATCTTGAAGTGATTCTGTATGAGTTGTCCCTCCACATGACTTAATAGCTGTTCCCAAACAAATGTATAGGCAACTCTGACTTCGAGGTGGTCTGATGTCTCTAAAAAGCAGCATCAGCATTTCTGCTACCTCTATTTTTAACTATTCTTATTAGTGAAGATTTGTAGCTTACAATCATAGCAGAGCTTTGTTTGCTGTGGACTCTTCATTCATTCTGAAGTCACAGTGCAATATTTTGTCAAAAGAGCATGGATTCTTTATATTGGACTCTGTTAGGTGTCATGTCCTCCTTAGGTAGGAGTTAACGTCTTTCCTATTTACAGACATTTCATTTTTCTGAATATTTAAAGAATGTTGTATTCCTTTTTCATGGAATGTTGTCTTCCTTTTTCTCTCTGTCCTGCTGTTTGATTTACCTAAGCTGTATGAATTTCCTTAGGTTTGTTTTGTCTCTTGGAGCTTGATGCAGGTAAAATGTATACTCCAGTTTTCATCTCTGTTAGAATATCAGTACAAAACCTATTTCCAGCGGTTTAGTACTTCTGTTGTGCCGCTGTTTTCTGCTGGCTATGCTATATTGCACTAGACTTCAGTGTTTTACTTCTGGAATTAAACTTCTGATACTTAATTTGTGATGACTTATTATACCAAAGCATTGGCCTGTCCAGTAGCATCTCCTCATCAGGGTGTTGGGTTAGTAGCCCATAGCATTGACAGTTTATAAAGTCTGTGTCTTAAGGCATAAACAAACAGTTCGTGTTACCCTAAGATCTTAAGGTGTGGGGGTTTATTTCTTTTATTGTCCATGCAGGTAAGCAGGTACCAGACATCTCATAGAAGTAGAAAGTTTGGGAGGAGAGTGGTTGGTTTTGTCAGATACAGGAAATTTGTAATTTTTTTTTTTAATTGACCATGTGGTGAAACCTTCACCACATTGATAAGACCAAGGTTCCAAGTTGCATATTGAAAGACTACTTGCTACCAGGTTAGCTTTTGAGGACTTGAAAATCAATATTCAGCAGCCTTCTTATAGCACTTTAAAATCAAATATATACCTTTTTAATGTTATAATTCTGTTTTGTTGTGTTTTGTGATATGTAAACTGCAGAAAAGT
Source organism: Acanthisitta chloris (assembly GCF_000695815.1). Taxonomy (NCBI): domain Eukaryota; kingdom Metazoa; phylum Chordata; class Aves; order Passeriformes; family Acanthisittidae; genus Acanthisitta; species Acanthisitta chloris. Next base: position 81,138 of record NW_008691128.1, on the reverse strand, counting down.
CTTCCTTGAAGATATTACAGGAAAAAATCAGATAGTTTGCTGACTAATTGAAGGATAATTAGTTTTACATACTAATTGCCTTGATAATTTGGCCTCATAAGCATTATATTTTTCAGACTAAAACTCTGCTGTAACAAGGGACTGATATATCTGGTGATGCTTCCTGCAGTAGAGGGAATAAAGTTTATTTTGGAGTGTTAATCTCTAAACAAAAGGGGTTTTGTGTTCAGCTACCATGAGAATGTACTTCTGAGTGACCATGCGCATCAGTGAAAAGGATGAATGCATAGGATTTAAGGAAGCTAAAGGGCCAGAACTTTCATTCAGTCTTAGATAGGAAGGAGCTATAGCCTTGTATTACCAGTTTTCTTTGTGCTCTTTTGTGTGTCTTTGTGTACTACATGAAGATTTTCGTTGTATCAAAAATCAAAAAATGAAGTCATAGCTGAAACAGACTAATTATATTAATATACTAGAAAACTTTTCATATCCTCATTTCAATCAGAATTACCAGTTGTCACAAGGTGTGATTCTGGAGGCATTTAGCTGAAAGGAGTCAGAATGCTCATTACTTACTTCCACAGACCACCACCATTCTATTTACTCTATGTGCTTTAAGAGGCATCTTGTTTAAGTAGTGTTATAGAAAACTTAAAAGCAGGAGTTTCTGTGAAATTATACTGTAAAAGAAATGAGAGGGATAGTATCCAATTTCTGCATTACCTGAAAATAGCTCTTTATTTTGTGGTGGGCAAGGATGATGTCAACCAAGTAGTGCAAAGATGTGAAGAAAGATGAGAGAAATGTATTTCCTAAGTACAGTCTAATGAATGTCTTTATTTGAGAATACTACTACAGTTGTTATCTGGGATGTATCATTGTCATGAAAACCAAGCTGCCAAATAAACTGTACTTTTTAACAGGAGGTTCTGAAGTTTGCCTTTCTTAAGAGACTTTTTTTTTAAGGATACATATGCTTACTCAATGGGTGATTTCATACTTTGGTATTTATGAGACTAAAATAGAAAGTGGGAAACTAGTTTATAGTTTGAGTTAGCTTTAAAAGTTTATTCAGTTTTAGGTTCCAAAACAAATTATCTTTTTAATAATTCTCCTTCTGCGCAGAGTAGTCATGGCAACAAATTATCAACTGTCCCACTTTGCCATGTGTTTGCTAGGAATCAGTCTTGGCTTGTAATAAGGAGACAATATTGTGGCATGATTGGATACGGGGTAGGGTCATGTGGTGGCTGCCATGATAATAATAATAACTATAATAACTGATGGTCATTTACTTCTAATAACAAAGATATGGTAGCCTGGGCTACTGCAAGTCACAGTGCATACAACCAAAACACCAGGGAGCAGTTTCAAAATGGTGCTTCATCCCCTTGCACGTTCCCAGGAAAAACTTTGTAGAATTGGTCAAGTACATTACAGCTTGCTGCCTTCAGCCTTCCAGGAGAGCTTACCATGCTGATGCCATCAAAACATCCACCTAAATTATTACCACAATCTGAAGTTTCCAGCATTCAAGGGGAGTCCATTTCCAAGGCAGAAGCTGTCACAAACCTGGCAAGGTGATCAAATAGAGGTCATTCAAGGAAAACACATTTGTGGGAGGGATTGCTCTCAGGCAGGGACATTGGGGCCACATCACTCAAGAGTCATCACAGACATGCCTGTGGAACATCTGCTAAGGCAGTCATCTTTTCTAGTCATTTAGTCATCTTTTCTGTTCTCTGGAACAAATCTGGGGTTTTGGACATCTACTCAAACTGTCCGTTCACTGTGTACAAAATGCAGACCTATTGCAGATGAGAGGTGTGGGGAGACTTGTGCAACAGCAAGTAACAGATGGTTCTAGATCTTGCAGGCAGTCTTTAATGAGTACAAAATCCTTAGTTGCAAAGCTCTCTGATCCTGAGTCTACTTAGAGAACAGACTGGTGAAAGTATGGTAAAATTGGCCAACTCTAATCTGTCTAGTTTCAGGGACACATTTCAAGGATAGCTCAGGGAACAAAAGGTTGGCAGTCTGGTGAATGCTCTGCATTATGCTATATTGGAAGAGCTGTAATGGAGAACTAATCATAGTGTGCTGGAGTAGCTCGGAGAGAGGGAAAGACTGACTCCTCTCTTCTGCCATTTTCTGTATTCTTTGCAACCCTCTGTCTAATCTCTGACTGCAGAACTGCCAAGTTTGATTAAACTGAACAAAGTGTTTTGTCATGTCTGCTAGATTTTAGTCACTTGCCGCCATCTCATTTAAAGATCTTGCGTAAATAGTCTTTCAGGACACACTGTGCCAATGAAATAGCCCAGCATAGCATCTCCAAACTGTTTGTATGGTTGGGAAGGATACCTCTGGTGCAGTAACTGTGTCAAGGACATTGTTCAGCGATACATTTTCTTATTAAAAAAAACAAAGTCACAGCTTATAGGTTCAGTGGGTGTCTTCAGATAAATACACCTGATTCCTCAACTACATTCCTAGCTTGCCCTCTGTAGTTAGTTCCCTTGTGTGTGGCCTGAAGATAGGGTGCAGGGTTCACCCTAGATAGAGCAGGGTTCTCTGCCTAGGGACAGGGCAGTCCCTAGGTCTAGGCCACTGGAAGAGTGCCTATTGCAGCAAGCAAAGGCAATTAATTCTGTTTGGGTAGTATTGACCCTTACATTGGAATATGTATTAGCTCTGAAGACTTGCAAAGAGTTTTGTACTCATTCTGCATTAAATCAGGTATACTGCCTGTTGAATACTCTGAATGAATTGTCTCCTATTATATCCAGTTTTGATATAAGGTCTTTAGTCATGGTTGTGCAGTAAGGGATAATGGGCTTGGTATTCTGGATGTTGATGTCCATTTTGTCACTGGCGATCTTCTTGCTTTCAGATGCATTAAACCACTACAGAAACTGAACATACGATGTGAAGGCAAATGATCTGGATAGAGGTGCATGGCTCATGACAAGATATAAGAAGCAGTCTTCATAATGCATACCCAGAGGCTAATTAAGCTTTTCTTAAAATGCCTTTGCATTGATGGAAAGGTTTCAGTCTGTTTGCACTTAAGTAGCTAAGTTTCTCATATAAGTGACTACTGTAGTGAGTTATAAAATCTACAAAACAGTCTCTGTAATCAATAAAATCTTCTATTATGTGAGTACAATATTTGTTGATAACGCCTAACTCCAACTTCCTTTGATGCAAGCTCCTACCAAAGAGTGGATTGTTCCACCTAATAAAGTCACATGGTTCAAAGATAAATTCAGGTTCATAGATAAATTCAATGATTGCCATTGCTTGAGGATAGTTTTCACAACAGGCTCTAACATCTCTATGAGTTAGCACTCAATCAGAGCTCTAGGGGAGCATGGCTTCAGGGTAAGCAGCATGAGGTTTTCAAAGAGGGCCTGTTCTATGCAAAAACTGCACTCACTGCTGTTCATTCCATACAGAGGGCGAAACAGTCCAATGTCGTGTGAATGGTATTTCTTCTCCAAAAGCAATGCTTGAGTGGCTGGAGCATGCTGCAAGTGCAAGCATGAGATGGGCAATTAGCCAAGAGGCACAGCTTCTATTACACACATTGCTTAGTGCTATGAAAATGCATCTTCATAAAAATAATACTTATCAATTGATCCAAGAAAGACTGGTACATGCAGAACCAATATAGATGTCAGGACCATGGAGATTAGAAGTATGAAGAAAATGTCACTTGTAGTTTTTCACATACACAGCTTTTGCTAAAGAAATGCAAAATGCATTAGTTATTAAAAATAAATATCTGCACATTTCCAATCACCTACAGCTATTCCTGGAAATATATGGCAGCATCCAAAACCAAATCACATTCAAGTAGGAACATCTTTAACTGAAACGTATCAAGACACTAAAATTAAAACATTGTAGCAATCAAACTCAACTGTTGCTGAATGTAAGAATAAAACAGTTCAGTTAAATTCTCAAAATTAGCTCCACTAATTAATTTTCAGGCATACGACTCTCTTAAGGTACATAAAATTGTGAAGAGCTATTTTCTTACTCCTGAACTATCAGTTTAACTTGTGCTGTAAAGAAGTTGCTAGTGAGGGGACATGCAAGGAAAAGCATCTACTTGATTTCCCGTGATTACAGAGAGACATTGCTTGCTTTTTGAGGAATTGCTCACGAGCATCATTTTCTTCCATACTATGTTTCAGATCTGTTTTTTGAAGCAGAATACATATTTTTGGGTAAAAGTATTCACTTTATTTTAAGATATGTTAACAAAGGTAGCAGTGTTAATATTGTCTCTGGGTGTTTTGGGTTGTTTTTTCTTCTCTTGTAAGGCCTTACAGAATGGATGGAAATTTTAATTCTGTTTTAGAAGTAAAAGGAAAAGAATGTCCTTTTTGGCATTTTGTAAGTAGATGATATTCTGTTAGTGACTGCCTTTTCAGTAATGTGGTGGTCTAAATTCTGAATTCTATTATTTTACATCTACAGTAACTGAAAATATATTTTTTATAAACAGCAAACTTCACCTCATAAAAATTCATTACATAAGGGCATAAACAAGTACTTTTCCTTCCAGTCATTGGCAGTAAGTGATTCATCAGTTTTCCACAGAAAACCAATTTCATTGCAGATGTTCTGCAGACTCCCTGAATTGTAGAATCATATCATCCAATCCCAGCACAAGGAACGTAGGATATTTTTTTAAAGGGGGAAAAAAAGGCTGTGCTTAGTCTTTTTAATAGGATTGAATATCATTTGCTGTCTCATCAGTTTTGTGAAATAACCATAAAGTAATCAGCTTGCCATTCTTTCCTGTACAGGCTGTCAACTTACTCACAATGCTGATTTCATAGCAAGTGCATAAGTGAATAACTTGCAGGAGAGAAAAATCTTCCTTTGAGGTTAAACAAAATGTACCTGGGTTGCATAGTTGTCTTTCTTTATTTTCTTCATTCTTTCTTTTCTTCTTTGTTTCTTCTCTTCTTTCCTCCTTCCTTCATTCCTTCCTTCCTTCCCTTCTTTCCTTCTTGCTTATTTATTACTTCAAAATATAGAAATTTTCCATAGTAATCAGCCACTAATTTTCATTGTCTAACAGGCTTGCTTTTTTTTTTTTACCTTTTAGAAATTTTTTATATTAGGGTTTACTTTTATAAAAACCAGTAATTAACTGTTAATTCAATTCTGGTTTTCCCTAATGAGCCAGAAATAAAGGATGGACCTAAAAACTAGTTTTTGCAAATGTATGCAATTTTGTTTAATTCTATTCTGTATAGCATATAGGATCCACTCTGCTATATTTCCATTGCATTAAGTTATGTAGATACAAAATTCAATTTTGATAGCTGAAGGAGGGAAGGAGACAAAGGAATATATTGAGGTGAAAATGAAAAGGGATGGGGAAAGTTTGAATCAGAGAAACCAGAACAGTAGCTTGCAAGCAGTAGGAACCAGAAAGGAAAATTATTTTCCAGTAGGGAGACTTCATTTCATTGATAACTCCATGATGGGGTTGAATTTAGCCCTTAGAGAAGAAGCTGATAGTAGCAAAATGCACAAATTAAGTCAGCAAGTAAATGTTTTATACTGCTTTAAGTCTTGCTGTAAGGCCTCCATTTCCCGTTTTGTTTTCTCCATTGCTACTATTCTTTACATAGCACAGAGAGAACATATCTCCACATATGTGTGAATCAATGAACAAAAAGCAAAGCAAGGTCCAATCTTATAATCAGTCATAGAATCAAGAACCATTTAGGTTGGAAAAGACCTCTAAGATCATTGAGTCCAACTCTTGCCCTAGCACTGCCAAGTCCACCACTAAACCCTGTCCATCTACAGGGCCTTTAAATGCCTCCTGGGGTGATGACTCAACCACTTCCTTGGGCAGACTGTTCCAACACTTGATAGCCCTTTCCATGAAGAAAGTTTTTCTAATACCCAGTCTAAACCTCCCCATAGTGCAACTTGAGGCTGTTTCCTCTTGTCCTAGTGCTTGTTGCTTGAAAGGAGGCTGACCCCCCACGTCACTACAACTTCCTTTCAGGTGACTGCAGAGAGTGATAAGGTCTCCCCTGAGTCCCCTTTCTGCAGGCTAAACAACCCCAGCACACTCAGCCACTCCTCTTCAGACTTGTGCTCCAGACCCTTCCCTGGCTTTCTTGCCCTTCTCTAGACGTGCTTCAGCACCTCCATGTCTTTCTTGTAGTGAGGGGCTCAAAACTGAACACAGGATTCAAGGTGCAGCCTCACCAGTGCCAAGTACAGGGGGATGATTACTGCCCTAGTACTACTGGCCACAGTATTTCTGATAGCATGCTATCGGTCTTCTTGGCCAGCCAGGCACACTGCTGAATCATTTTCAGCCATCTGTCGCAAGTCACCAGAGAAGAGTTTGTGCCTGACCCTTCACTTCCCCTCATGAGGAAGTTGTAGACTGCTATGGGGTCTCCCCTCAGTCTCGTCATCTCCAAGCTGAAAAAGCCAAGTGACCTCAGCCACTCCTCATATGGCTTCCCCTCTAGGCCCTTCACCATCTTTGCAGCTCTCTTTTGGATGTTCTCTAGTAGTTTAATATCTTGTTTTGTGGTGCCCAAAACTGCACACAGGACTCAAGGCTGTACCAGCGCAGAGTAGGACCAGGTCAAGCAAGACCTGCCTTTCACAAACCTATGCTGTCTGAGCCTGATCCCCTGGTTGTCCTGCACTTGCTGTGTGATGACACTCAGGATGATCTGCTCCATGATCTTCCCTGGCATCGAGGTAAGGCTGACAGGCCTGTAGTTCCCCAGATCCTCTTTCTGTCCCTTCTTGTAGATAGGTGTCACATTTGTCAGCCTTCAGCCAACTGGGACCTCCTTGTTCAACCAGGACTGCTGGCAAATGGTTGAAAGTGTTTCAGTGAGCAATCCACAAAAATAGTATGTAATTTGATGCTGAAAAAAATGGTGAAAGTTGCAAAGTAGAAACCTTTGTTCAAAGTTTGAGAAAACAGCAAAATCCAGATCCAACTGACTTTTGTTGACCTGATCAGATTCAGAATATCACCAGACCTAGCTATGTCTATAAGAGAAAATGAAACCTGTCAGGACCTGGGGTTTTTTGTTACTCTGGCCGGTCTACATGGCACAGCTCCCATCTGTGTTAGTAAATTTACTACCCATCATAAGAAGATTACTTTGAACACTTGATCTCAGTGTATTTATATGTATATCCATAAACAACCACACAGACTTAATTTCTAAGTAATTTCAAATATATTTCACATGGTAAGCATTTCCCATGTATAGCAACTATGCTCACAGATTGTGCAGTGTAACTGAGCTCAATAATTGATAAAAACAGACAAAAGATGCATGTTGCCTTCTTATACCAACCTCCACAGAAAAAGGTTATCAGTAGAATTAGAGAGTCATAAAAGCAGCATCAGGGTAAACTTTGACATTGCTTGTGCTGCAGAAGAATCTGACTGACCCTAGAATTCTCTCTGTTTTTTTATTGCTTCTCCAGGTCATTTCTTGCCAGGGCAGAATCCCTGCATGTTTTCCCTCCTGTGCCTGTTAGAATAAGCAAAGTCACTGAAACTGCTAGTGTCTATGTTTCCAAGTTAAAATTCATGACTTGTAAAAAAAGTGCTGCAGAAATTATCTCCCCATGCCTATTCAAGTTCTTGCTGTGCAAGGACAGTGGAGCAAAGCCTACACTGGGTTTAAGCATGACTATCTCCTAGACACACTCTTGCCAACCTCATTTCTGGCTCTGAACCACACAGGACCAGGATGTTGACTGACTGTGTGTCAACAAAGAAAAACTGAATTTGGTATACCTCCTAAAGGACAGTGCTCTCGAGCTACCTGTATTTGTCCATTACAGGTCATGAAAACAAAACATTGATCCCATACTGAAGCCCTGAGCATGTGCAGGCTCTTACTCCTTCAGAAATCTAGGTAATTCATCCTGTATGTCTGTATTTAACTGTGTTGCAAACAGCATGGATGACTATCAAATCTAGAAGAACAGGATCAGGTACTTAATTCACACTTTTGGTGTAGAGGGAAAGGATGAAACCTGATGTCATTAGTCAAGCTTTCCTTCATCCATGAAGATGGAGCTATGGAGTAAGTGCCAACCAGTACAAAAAGATCCGTTCAGTCCTAAATTAAAGTGTGGTGAAAAATGAGAAATTGCACCCTGATGCTGAGGAAGAATGGATTTCTTCATATATAAGTTCATACATACATAAATATATATGGTGGTTTATTAACTATTATTTTTAAGACCTACTGTTGTAGAATTATAAACTTTCCTGTTCTGAAAGCAGTACTGCTGTCCCTCAGGGTGCCTGAGATTGTAAGATCAGACACCTAAGGAGAAGAGTTTACAGAGTTTTGTAAGAATGAGCTGTGACAAGGCATAAAAATATGTTCCAGGAGAAAAAAAGCTATAGACATATGGACAGAAATAAAAAGAAGAGGAAGTAATTTCAGAGAAAAGCTTAAGGAGGACTTGAAAAAGGAAAAGGCACTTGGCAACTGGGGACAAGAAAATTTACCTCATGCAGCCACTTGGATTGAGGAGAGCAGCACGTAAAATGAAAAAAAGTTGATTCTTACTGAGGTATTGAAAAATCCTATTGAATTAAGTTTTTCCTTTAGGATGCCTTGCTGGAGTTTTCTGTGTGAAAAACAATCAGTCTGCCTACTGCAGGCTCCAAGTGAATATGTGGGAAAAGATTTTTCTTTCTGTGATATGGGTTACACTGACATGTAGAATGGAAGCTTAATACTGTACTTTATCATTAGTCCAATGAAATTACAGATATCAGCTCCTTTAACAAATTAAAGTTATCCCATATGGAGAAAAGGATTAAACCACATACAGAATTAAGGCTATCTTCATTCTTTTCTGGCCTTGAAATGAAAAGGATCGGTTCGAGAAAGTTGCTAGGAAACCATAATCACAAGTGTCAGAATAATACATTTTTATTTAAAATAAGAAATGTTGATTAATGAACATACTTAACAGATAATGAGTAAAGGTATTGAAAGCATCTATGTTCAATCAAATTTTAGGTGAAACATTTAATTTATATGTTGAAAAGCCAATGAGAATTGAAAGTCTTCAAGGTAAAGCCAACCAACTCATGCAGTTAAAACTGAAGGACACAACAGTTTCATGAGTACTTTATTAGAAGCCCCTAGATACTAAGAAGCAAGAGAAAATGTTTCCAGTGTGCTAGTCCATTATGGCTAAAAAGAAAGAACAAAAAAGAAAATTATTTAGCTGTTAGAGTCTCATGTAGACATGCTGTTGAAACTAAGGTAAAATGAGCCAACTGCTTTGGAAAGAATGAGTTCAAGGTAAGATAACAGAGATGATGATGTATATGTAGCACATTAAAGTTGGAGAAAACTAAGTAATGATTTAAATTGATGGCAAAGTAACTTCAGCTTAAATGAAAAGGTAACTTATTAAAACCTAAAGAAAGAGTCCTAAGATTTATTATTCCAAAACCTCCAACAGTGTCTACTGCAATAGCCATGTTGCTTTAATTTGTGTCATGACAATTTAAACAGGTATTATGCCCTGAAAACACTAACATGATATTTTGCATGCAAGATTTATGATCCTTATGTTCTTGGAACAAGGAGTCCAAGTAGGTTACATAGCTAGGAATCTGAAACTACAAGACCTTGGCTTTCTTCTCTCACATTTAGATGCATGTGGCAATGTATAATAAACAGCTCACTGTGATGGCCACCTCAGCTTCATGCACATAGCATGGATTGCGTCCCTATTGATTCATGTTATTGTCAAGAAAACCAGTTAACAAGACCATCCATCCAAGCCAAGTAAAATAGTTTGAATGCTATGAAGAAATTGCTTCCTATATGCCAATAGACACATGCAAAAGAAATGAGACACTGGTCCAATATCTGGCTGCTGATCATTTCCTCCTACTAGTAACAATAAAATCTCTTTGTAGATACAAATCATGCTAAGTCTTGTAGGGATAAAAAACCTGTGCTAACAGAACAGAAACCACAAAATGCTCTCAAAGTAATGGTAGTTTGAAATAAACTAATCATTCCATTTTTAAGGTGGAAAAGTCATAAAAGCATGATGTATTTCCACAGTGGTTTTACTTGATACATAATAAATCCAAACATTTCTTTTTACCAAGCCATCACTTAGTTAATTCTAACTTAAATATTTCTAATAAAGTATTCTGTGCATAGGTTTATCTCTAATAATGAAAGGTAGCTGCATGCAATGAGAAAACATTCATGCCTAAAGCAATTACAGTGCAGGAAAAATGCATTGTTGGTGATGTTAGCTGAAACAACGGCTACTTACTCAGACAAAGCATAACCAGAAATAGTGCTTCACTTAAAAGCAAAATAGATTGATGTTATTTTAATAGTCTCAAATTTGAAAAATCTTATAAGAAGCACAGTGTGCAACACTATCCGGTAAAATATTGAAATTAGGGAAAAGAAGGTTTGGTAACTTGTAATGAAGAACAGCAAGTATGTGTGTGTACAAAGAAAAGACAGAGATAGCACTAATTTGGAAATGGTTTGTACTTCCAAAGTTTATAGTTGCTTCTATTAACAGTTCCAAGCCTTTTTATTTAGGCATTTTACTTCTGATATGCCCTTCCTGGGCAAATTGGAAAGGACTGACACTACAGAATCTTCTCTTGAATTGTGTCTTTATCACCTAGCAAAAAGAAAAATGAATAAGAAAAAATTGCTGTTTATTATTTTGTGAGATAAATTACAAACTCCAACAAAATATATTTGTTTGAACTTGGATAGTATCATTATTTAGTCATCATTACATGGTATTATTCTGGATGGCTTAATTCATTTATATTAGAGTTTAATTTAACACTAGATCTTGAATCTGTATACTAGTTAATGAATCCAAACTCACCAGAAATGCAACATGAGTAATCAGCCAATAACTAGCAAAATTAATTAATTTCTATTGTGTAAAGGAAAAAACAAAGTAATGCTCTATATAAATTAGTGCACTCCTTTCCTTTCTGCACTTTAGGTGAGTTATTTGTTGAAATACATAGCAGAATTTGCTCTTCTAGGGAATCTTGGGAAAGGAGTTATCAGATAAATCTCATAGTTATTATATAGGGGTGAAAAGCAGGTGTGTAGAAATGAATAGTTTCTTAGGAACATTTTGAGGGAGACCTTTTTTAAACCTTATATTCACAAAAAGAGACTAAATAATATATAAGATAAATGTAATTAGCTCTTAAACAGAAATAACCAGGCTGCAAGAGCATGTTCAACGAAGTATCTCAGCACCCAAGTCCAAGAGAGTGATCCACAGCCCCCATGGAATAAACAGTCACCTTGCTTTCTACCAGTAACTATGTTACTATAGCAAATTTCTTAGACACGTCTGTGTGAGGAGACAGCACCAGCTCTAGATGAGGCTGCAGGGGAGGTAGCAGTCAAATATGTACGAGTTTATACCATCTAGATGTGTCCTTTTAATGATCTGTTTCTTTTCTGTGTAGGTTCCTCATTGTGCTTTCCATTGGGAGCAAGTTATCTCTTATTTTTAACTGAAAAGATAATAAAGTACTACGTTGGCAGAACTGTTTTGTCAATTAGTATCTCTTCTTCTTGCCTTTGTTGATTGCCAGTTCTGTACCTTCTTGGAGTTCAGTACTTGGGAAATACTGAAGACCAATTTCCATAGATGTCAATGGTAATTGAGTCTTTCAGCAATAAGTGCTAATGGCATTCAAGGCATCGTTGAATGTAATAGGTTCTGCATTTTTCTTTTTTCTTCTTCATCTTTATCTACTGGACCTAAATTATATTCAGTTGCATAATTTCCAAATTATTTTTTTCCCTCTGAGAGGTTCACCACAGACAGTAAAACTTTATTTTACTCTGTGTCAATATGTTCAAATCTGGCACAAGACAAAATACTTCATATTATCATGCCTTAGTAACAGCAAAACCAGCGTCCATTTTAACTGGTGATACAACATGACACACTTTCTGGGCCTGAATCTAGAAAACCTTTTGAGAATGTAGACCTTAATATACTGTATAAGAAAACAGTTGTCTACTGTTCTTGAAAACAAAATCTTCTATTTGTGTAATACCACTTTCAGAAAATTAAAGACTAAATACTTATTTGCCTCATAGATTGGAACTGCTGTACAATCACATAGCAAAAAAAGAAAAAAACCAAACCGCAAAAACTTGAAGAATTTAGAACATTTTTCTTATTCAAATATTCAGTATATATACCTAGCATACAATATATGGTAGCTAAGGACAAAGATTTACTGTTGTGCAATTCATCCTTCACACAATGAATTTGTTCTGTCTTTATTTCAACTCCCATCAAAACACCCACAAATGCATTCAGATTGTCTCTGCACAGCATTGGAAGCTGCATTTCCTGCATTTCAAGTAAGCTCTGAGGGTGTCATCAAAGCTTCAACGTAAATGTGTCTTTGTCTGCTAATTCCCTCTCACTTTCAAAACTGTTGATAGACTTCAACTGTTATTTTAAACAGCATTTATGTTTACCCTCTAAACACTACATGAATTCCATGCATAAAGCTAAGATGTGTAAGCTGATCTCTGTGAGACATGGAAGGGCCTGCAGAAGGAGTAGCTGCATGGGCTAACACAACATATGATGCCAGCAGTACTGTTTTACATGGACCGTCACAACAAGAGTGGAATTACACAGTATGCAGACTCATGCCAAGTGCTGTTCAGACGCTGAATTTTGGTATCATCACTTATAAATGTATATCCATCTATTAGGGACAGAAGAGAGAAGAAAAGGAAGGACTCTAACAAGGGTTGTCAATTCAGACCACACTTTATTCTTAGTGACAAACTTACTTTGCAGTTTCCCTAGGAGTGATTTCACCTGATGGGATAGAAACATGAGGGCAGTTACCAAGGAGATGTAGCATCTCCTATATTAATCAATATTACTTTTACAGAAACTTACAAATTTTCACATTTAACCACAAATTTTATTTGTTCCTGCTCTTTGTACCATAGCACCAGAACAGCAAAAACCATACTCACTTGATAGCTCATGGAAATTGCTTCTAATTATAACTGCAATAATTGTCCATTTCTTTTTGTTCAGATGTCCCAAATCCTTTTACACAGGTTCATAATTCAAGGCAGTTGAGCAGAAGTGGAGAATAGGGACTGGTATATTCAATCTTCATTTGTATGCAGTTGACAATCTTCTTGATAAGAATTTTAAAATTCCTCTTTCGTGACATGTTTTGTGCATGTTGAATGCAGGTACTAGATAAACTTTCAGGTGTTGCACAGAAGTTCCATAAGGATCTACTTTTGAAGTGGTAAAGACAATAGAAAAGGTTCAAACAGCAGCGGAAGAAAAAGCGAGTCTTACATTCAACTATTTTTCTTGTTCTTGCTATATTTTTGCTACTATGTCACAAACATTTAATTTATGGTCAGTTCATGTGTAACACATATTAGGACATTTTCTATCCTCAATGCTATTTTTTCCTGTTTTGTTTCATAACTAAACGAATTAAATAGTACTGAGTGAAAAGATGCTTCAGAATTTAAGAAAAGAGAAATAAAGTTTCATTCTCTTGTGTATGTGTTTCATTCTGCTCTGAAAATGTGAGAGAGATTCATGGACAGGATCTTCCCAACTCTATCATTCTGCAAAAGGTAAGATTGTGTATAGGGCATTTTCCAGGCTTTCCTAAAAATTAGATCTATCATAATAAACATGGTTTACATGTCAAGGTAAAGTATACTTTGAAAATTTCCTTGTTGGCCCCATCATCCACACCAGTGTCTTTCTCACCCTCCCACTTTTGTTTGAAATCAAACAGTGGCCAGATGGAGTGGAGTGCTCAGGTTCTATTACAACACCAAATCAAAACACAGTTTGAGCTTTAAAAGGACTTTGGGAAGTATCCTTGAATATCACAACATAGTCATAAGCTCTAGTTACAAGCCTGCCTCATCCACTCATCTGTATTGAGTGGATTGTCGGATGCTATCAGATATCAGACATCTTTTTCAACACCAGAGAAGGAAAAATGTTTCCATTACTCCATCCTCTGCCTGAAACTCAAGTATCTAAGCCCCAAAAAACACAACTGGTTTCTTTACAAAACTCAGATAAATTCTCGAAGAGTGTAAGTGGCTTTGTCTCCTGTTCTATCAGTGTTTAGGAAAGAAAACCAATGAAACTAAAATATCCTTTAAATTTCTAAATCAAACTGTAAAGCAATAGTGAAGAGGGAGGAACTGTAAGGCTTAGTTTGTGCCCACTAATATTAGAAATAAATACACTAAAGACATACAGAAGGACTTGAGTGACTGCAATCTACCCTTTTAAAGAAAACTTATATCCCATAATGTGCTATATATAACATGTCTAACAAAACAATTCAATTTTAAGAGTAGTCCTGCTTGTTCTCTTTGGGTTTCTTTCAAGTCTAGCTAAATCCTTCTCAAAAAATTGTATAATTTTTTTTGGTTAGAAAAATAAAAAGACCTTCTAAAACTGAAGTGATTTTCAAAAGGTGTCAAACATGAGGATTCTGAAAAATGCTTCATAGCAGGGGTCCCAAACCAAGAGACATGGATCCTATGGTCACTTTTGAAAATCTTGGCAATCTAATTTTAAAATTTTAATCTAATTTCCTGTGCTTATTTATAGAACAGTGCAAGCTAAGCCCTTTGTTGAACTGCAGCCATCCTGTGAGTTTATGTTATCAGTTATAAAAACGTACCCTACCCCAATTTCACAAGTCCTTAATTACTCATCTCCTCCCACAGAAACTATTAGCAAGTGATACATGATATGTATTTCTTAAAATATAACATGAAATGCAAAGCGAAGTGTCAAGCTGTTCAGAAGCTATGCATATTTTGGTGACTCAGAACAATGCACAACAGCATAAGGAGATTAATAAAATTAAGAGTTCATATTCATTCACAGTTCCAATTGGTCTTATTTAAATGCTGGGCTGTCCTAAGGTTAGAAATAAGCCCTTCTAGATTTAAGCTTTTAAATTGTAGCTTTAATCCTTTGTCTCATTTAAATTTGATGGACTACATTCAAAGTTGATAGATTATAAATATTCATGACTTATTTCTTTATTTTGTTAAATGTTACCCATTGCAAACCAAGGAGGTCAGCAAAATGCAATTGAATAACTTTCTACTGATTATTGAAATATATTTTCCACATGACCACAAAAAAAATGCCATATAAGTTTCGGTTTAATGTTTCAAATCAGTATTTCCACAGAGAAAATCAATCTGGTAGCAAGTATTTTTAAGGAGTCCATCAGACTGTGAGTCATATTGCATTTGTTGCAGCAAAACAAACATTGTGCATATATTTAAGGAAGGGTCAATGTGATATTATATAAACATGAAGTGAAACAAAATTCTAGGTAGGTTCACCAAAAGCCAATCATGCAGGGTAATCATAGTTTTCTTGACTAAAGTATTAGCTTTTCTAGGCAAAGAAAATGTAGCTAAAATATATCTGGACATCAGATTTACTATTAAGTAATTCCTGTAGGAAGATGTTTATTAAGTCAGTGAAGATAGACTACTGCAATAATTGTAATATGGGTAAGAAAAGGATACAGGTGATACTGTTCATGGAAACTGTTAGTATGAAAAGTAAAATAGATACAGTGATACTAAAATTAACAGAGAAGAGGTCCAGACTATCAGACAGAGCAAAATGGACAACTGAACATGGGAGTAAAAGAGCTGGGATGACATACAACAGTAGTAAGTGCAAGGTTTAGAACAAATAGCAGGACTTGGGTGCTTACAGAGTGGAAATAATAGAGGAAGAAGATAAAGCTTGGTACTATAAACCAGTCACATAAAATATGTGAATAAGCAATTTGAAAAGACTATCAAAATGACAAATATGATCTGAGGTTGTGGCAAGTAAGGTATTTGTAGTAGAGAAAGAAAAGTAGTATTTCTATTGTAGAAGATGTTGGTGTGATCTCACCTCAAATACCATTTAAAGTTTCCACCATGTGTTCACTAGAAAGGTGTATGGAAATGAAAAGAAGCATAAAGAAGTGGACCTATTACATGCAGAACAGCCCATTTTCCTCAGCTCATGTAATGATCTTATAGTCTTGTAACTGTGTTAGAGACGTACTTTGAGCTGATATACTCTACCTCTCACATAAGTATGTTCTTTTAGAAAACCTTGCCTAAGAAAAAGAATGCAGAATGTGTAGGCAGAAAAAGTAATGCTCACAAAGGTGATCTTTAGACTAGAAGGCTTATCTTTTTTTTTATCCTGCAATCTCACAACAGTCTGTGAAAAAAGGTTCCTCCAAGGAATGACTCAGAACACACAAAATTAAGCTGCTGCGCCAAACTGGCTGAAGTTGATATTTATGTGTAATGTTTTTTTTATTTTTCAGTATTCTTACACTTGTATATTTAATGTAAATGACTAGGAGAACTTTGGAGAACTGAAAATTATGGTGCTCGGTGGAAGTTTCCAGTATATTTTACTGCCTAGCTACTTGGGGAATACAGGCACCAGAGACACAGACATAGCCAGATCCTTTTTGGAAGATGAAGTGTGTCAAGTTGTTTTATCAGCGCACTCATTTATAGTAAACCCATGACCTGATTCATGGCTGGACTGTATGAAATGTGAGCTGTTGGAATCGGGGGAATGGAATTTCTCTCAGAAGAAGAGGTAGGAAAAGCTGGACTACCACTGCGACCTATATGAAAGGGGAAAATGTGAAGCTGCTTGTAGAAGTTGAGGGCCACTTAGATCAACCACACCAACCTCTATCCCCATCTTCCAAGGAACAGGGTGGGTATTCAAGAGAAGCTCTACCAGCATTTTGAATTGGATAGAAAATAACATAAAGTTTATTATAGAATTTTTCTGTCTAATTAATTGGATAAAATAGTATATTATTGCCTTGAATATTTATATTTCTTCAGCCAAACTGTCGTTCTTTCTTCCACATATTTTTAGGAAATAAATTATGTTGCAGCTTTCATCAGTGGAATTTCAGTTTAACAAAACCTACTGAGCGTTAACGGTCCCAACAAATAACTGAGATTGCTAGCTTGAAGTGTTTTATTTTAGAGCATGTTTTTATCAGGATATATATCAAAAACAAATAATCCTCAGGCTGAAACTTTTTTACACTCTGGAGCTTTTTCTCCCATGAATCCATGAGAGATTTGCCTTGATAGCTCCTATTAACACAAGTGGGAGTTGCAAGCCAATCCCCTATGCATTATTTGAAGAACTTATCTCAAAGCATTGCCCAAAGCAAATTTTTATGATAGCTTAGCACCCCTGGGAACAGGGATTTATAATGGCAACAACTGAAAAAGACCCTAATCTATAGTTTAGTGATGGGAATAAGAGTACTGTTATACGTTTTCAGTTATTATGCTGCTGAACTTGAACTCCAAATTGTTTCCTTCTTGAAGAAATATTTGAAGTAGTTTTATTGAAATAACTATTATAATGCTTTAAAGTTTCTAAAGTATTTTATTATTGTCTCAGATTTCAACCTTTCTTTCCATTCCTCAAGCAGCACAATATTTAACAACATGCATTATTAACAGAAACTATATAAACCCCTTGAAAACCACCATGTAAAGCAACAAGCATTCTTGTATGTATAACTTTAAAATAATGTTTTCCTAATATCTATACATTTAACCTATTACTGGTACTTCTTGCTGTGATAAAGAATCGGACTTGTTCTTTGAGTAGTCATCTCTGTTTTAAAAACTTCCAAAAGGAAATAAGAAACAATAAAGACTCTTAAGCTAAAATGGCATGAGTAATGCTCTGCAAATTATCTTGTCAATATTACAGCCCAACATTTAAAACCCAAGGCTGATAAAAGCATCTAAATTAGAACTCTGTTTAAGTCTGGTATTTTTAAAAATCCTTTGACACGGTAAATGTTGCCACATTGTAATTTTAGAATTTTTGCTAGGTTTGAAAAAAATACTAATGAAAATTTAATGAATAGAAGTTTCAAAAGTTGGTGAAAAGAGTGGGAGGTTGATACTAGGTTTTTGATGGCCATGTTTTTGGATCTTATGGAAAGAAAAAAGCTTTCTTAAAATGCATAATAGTGAAGTGTTTTGTTTTCCATATGAAGTAAGAATTATTATTTACCAAACCTGGTTTTGAAGCGCCTTGAAAAAAATGCTCAAATTTTGATGTAGTCTAATTCTCTTTGATTGCAGGTGCAATAGCACTGTTCAGAGCAAAAGGAATGCACTTTCTCTAAAGTGAATTCCTTTCACTCCAAGTCACAGAATCACAAAGTGGCTGAGGATGGAAGGGACCTCTGCAAGTCTTCTGGTTCAACCCCCTCTGCTTGAGCAGGATCTCTTAAAACCAGTTGCGTAGGACCACATCCAGACAGCTTTTGAATATCTCCAGGCAGGGAGACTCCACAACCTCCCTGGGCAACCTGTGCCCATGCTCAGTCACACTTACTGTGTATAAAAAAGGGTTTCCTGATGTTCAGGCAGAACTTTCAGCATTTCAGTTTGTGCCCATTGCCTCTGGCCCTGTCACTGGGCAGCAACTCAAAAGACCCTGACAGTCTTTTTTGTACCCTCCCTTCAGGTATTTATAGGCATTCATAAGCCCACCCTAAGACTTCTCTCCTTCAGGCTGAACAGCCCCAGATCTCTCAGCCTTTCCTCATAGAAGAAATGCTTCAGTCTCTTATCATCTTTCTGGCCTTTTGTTGGACTCTCACCAATACACCGATGTCTCTCCCATACTGAGGAACCTAGAACTGTGTAGAATACTCCAGTGGGACCTCACCAATGTTGAGGTGAAAGGAAGGATCACATCCCTTGACCTTCTGACAGCACTCCTCCTAATGCAGCCCAAGATACAATTATACTTCTTTGCAGCCAGAGTATATTACAGCTCACACAGGAATCTCAGGTCCTTTTCTGCAAAGCTCCTTTCCAGATGGTTGCCACCCAGCAGATACCAGGTCATAGGGTTGTTGCTCCTCAGGGATTTGTGCTTCCCCTTCTTGAACTTTGTGAGACTCCTGTCATCCCATTTCTCCTGCCTGTCGAGGTCCCTCTGGATGGCTGCACAACCCTCTGACATATCAACCTCTTCACTGTTTTGTGTCACAGCAAACTTGCCCCATTATCCAGATCATTTAATGTTAATGAAAATGTTCTAATTTCTCTTCTTTCGTTGCCTCCAAGCATCTTTCCCTCTTTCTCTCTATCTTTTACTAGCTATTTAGTGCTCCCAACAGCAGAACCTGTTGTTCTGAGCTCCCAACAATTGAGGCATGCTGGCTGGTACAAATACCCAGAAATCAAAGTAAACTCTAAACTATGTAAGGAACAACAGAAAATCCTGAGTAGGAAATTCAATCTAGGTCATACTGAAATGACAGAGAAAGATGTAGTGGAGAGACTAAGTCAGCAGACAGTTCATTAACTGCTGTTGGCTCATATGTATTCACACATAATACTCCAAACTGCACTATCCTTGTTGATATCGCTACCTAAGATGTAGAAAACAGCGGAGACGTTTCATCATTACATATTGGAGGCTTAAGAACTAAAACTTTGGGCTAGAACTGTGCTTCCTTGTATTAATGAATTTTTCACACTACTCAGATGGAAGATAAATTATAAATAACTCCCTCCCTGAACCAGTCCTAGCAGAACACTGGTTTAATATGAAAACAAATTATGAAATTGTGTGCCTTCCTCATAAAGATATATTGTGATGAATCCAAGAATGATCAAACCTGTTACAATTGCTGTACAGTTACAACAATGATGAATTTGTGCCATTTGTCTGGAGTCAAGTTTTAGCTGAAAATCAGGGAAGATAAGATCATGCAGGTACGAACTAATTTGGTCCACCATTTTGACATGTAAATTTTGTGAGAATCGAATGTTTGAAAATATCTGGAATAATTAGACTACATTAATACATTATTCAATTAACTTCCACTTATGGGAATATGATACAGCAGATGTGCTATTTCATGCCAGTCGTTAATGTTGTTAAATCATTTTAACCTCAGTAATATGTGCAAGAAGGTTGTGTTTTGAACAATGGTAAAAGCCAAGTAGTTAGTTTGGTTTTGTTTCAATAAATTACTCCCTGACTTCTTTGTCCAGGTATTGGCTATTGATGTGTGAGCTCTATGTCCTCTAATATATACATAAAATGTCACATGTCTCCATCCTAAACATGGATATCTGTATATCACAGTACCCTTCCCTACTTCATATAGTATTAACTTACAAAGCTTAATCTTTTTAACAAGAAACTAACAGATTCCAGGGCTTTTCTGTAATGATAACAGTACTTTTTTTCCCTCTCCTTCCAACATTCAGATGAATGATTCAAAATGTTTTGTGTGATGGAAAGTGACCACTCTCTTTATCTGTGAATTGCTTGTGCCTATACAAAATGTGCCACACACCTCCTTTTTGGCTGTTTTGTATTTGTCTGAAATGGGTTATAGCAGTTTCATTTTTCTTGATATTTACATAGAAGTAGCGTACTACATAAATAGAAAAATCCCATTGCCCCTGAATATATTTGCAACACTGTTTCATATTATGGACATACTCAGATTTCATTTAAAGTGGCCCCCACCTAGGGAAGCTGCTCACCAAGGGAATAAATTGAGAAAGACACCCAGATCACTGTAATGAAAATCAGTGTTAATATGTATCCCATACTTTCTGGCAATAGAAAGCAAACAGGTAGCTGTCTGTTTTGAATAGTTGCATAAAAGTGTTGCATACAAAATAAAGTGTAATGAGTTTTCTGTATTCAGAATAAATATATCTCAATTGTTTTAAACATAGTTCCATTATTTCTTGTACCAGTAGAATTCCAGCTTATTTATTAAAACCTGAGGGCCCATCACATGATAAGTTGTAATCAATAAAACTTGTGCCAACTGATGTTATTCTGTATGTCAAGTCATATTGCTACAGTTCTGTCTCTAGGATGTTACAAAGCACTAGCTTGTTTGCAGTGTTCTTTTCTACTTTCTTAGCACTGACTCAGGAATTGTTTCTCATAACTATAGCAACAGGGAAAAAAACACAAGTCATATTCCATTCATTTCTAACAAAAGACAAAAATGCACCAACAGAAGCACTAGAAAATTCTGCTCTAATGCACTGTTCCTGCATTGCCTCAGATATATTACCCATACTAAATAAATTACCTTCTGGTAAGAAACTTGCATGATCACTCAGTCACATCAGCATGTTGCCAAACCTGACTAATTTAAGCGAACAAACCAACCAACCAATCAACCCACAAACTATATTTGACATTGTCAGATCATCTGAAACACTACAGCATTCATCCAGATCAGTTTGGTGTACATATTTTAAGGAATAACCTTGATTTTATATATAAAGTTTTTACCATGCATTGAGAGAGCTAGGGGAGAGAGGACTCTTCAGAAGGAAGAAGATATAAGAACAGAATCATCAAGGATAATGTGATAAGTTTTATGGTAGAGATTCACGAGGGAATGATGAGGCCAAGATAAGTACTGTCCTTTATATGCACTACTACTACTATGACTCTTCAGGGATCAGCTGTTTAAAGCTGGTTTTGTTAATCTAATATGCATTTACATATATCCAGAGACAGGAAAGGATTTCTGGTGCCATTTGGTTTTTGACAACTGGTCTGCTATTTAGTTCTCATACATTCCTTCATTAATGTCTTGGACATTGCAGGAAAAGAAGACAAGACACCAGGAATGTGGTTTAAGTAGGCCGTGACTTCATAAATAACACATCTGGGAACCATCTGGCAATGACTCGTCCAGTGCAGGTCATACTTCCTTTGTAATCCATACCACGTGGTGGCAAACTGCCATCAGCCCTCCACCCTGCTAACATGGCCTTAGCATCACTCCTGAGATTCATGGGCCCCCTTCCCCTGAAGAGGATTGGAAATAGAAAAAGGAGGCTGTGTCTCAATTCGAATGTAGCCCCAACCTTCTTTGCAGTATTCTGTTACCTTCTCACTTCTGTTTACATTTTATCCTAAACTGGAATTCTCAGGCAATAATTACTTTCAATGGAAATTTCCTAGAGTGAGGCAATAACTTTTCTACCCCAGCCAAATTCTCACATTGTCAATAACTGCTTCCATTAGAGCAGCCAGCATCATATTCCTTCTCAAGCCAAAAATCTGAATACAACATAGAATTATATTGAACACACACTTCAAAGGAATAGTTTCCTGATTTTTCTTTTCAGTTAATTTATAAATCAGCCAAATTCCTCCCGTGATGGCCTAAACTTTCTGGTGTGATCTCCTGAAATCATAGCCATTTTGCTGTAATATGATCTGTCTGTACTTATGACCTCTTGTCCTAATCTCAATTCTGCCATTATTTTTCCCTCCATTAGTTTTATCATGATTTATCTTGATCCATTCATATGGCCTCTCCCTCATCCTGAATGAATCAAAACTATCTTCTGACCCCCTGCTATGCCTCTTGAGTTGGGCTAATGCCTACCTGAAAGGTAACAGATGAACTTCTAGAAAAACTAGATTCCTGATGCAAGCCAAATGCACAGTATTAGCCAGAAAATACATTTACAGTCTGACACATCATTCTGAGAAACAGGCTGAACATGGATGTTACTGAAACTGTCCTCTCCATTCTCTTGTGTCATCTTAGATATTATCAGTCACAACCTCAAACTTTTGGGCTCCCATTGGCATGTCTGCTTCAGATACTATAATGCCTATTTGGAATGAAGAAGAACTCAGTTTATGATGATAATGGCTTCAGCACATGTTCTTTGATGTTGACATGAAATTAAATATTTTCTGTATTAATTAACTGCCTTCCATGGGCAGCAACAGTACCATGGCATCAGTTGACCTTATCCTTGCCACATCTGAATAGCTTGATTGAGAAACTCATACATTATTAGAATTCAGAAATTTGCTGCGTCAGGTTTATTTTATAAAACAATATTCTCAGAAGCAAAGGAATTGTAAGATGCAAAGGCAGATTTTCTTCAGCTTTTCAAGTGCCTGATTTGTAGATACCCAAGCAAAGGCTCTACCTGAATTGTATTTGGTCAATTCTTGAGAAACTCGGCAACTATCCCACCCTCAGACCCACTTATTCTCATATAAAGTTTCTCTTAAGCTGATGTGCTCCTAAAATAATGATGATCAATGCTAATGCAAAAGAAAGCAATAATGGATTGCCTTGCATTGCTAACAAATAAAGATGAAATATGTAAAATTGTAAAGTTTTAGTAGATTTCCCCACTTTGAAAAGGTGAATACAATTATTCATGCTTACACACCTCTAAAAGTTTTGCATGTTGGCAAAATTTCTACCAGAAATCAAGATTCCAGAGGCCAACTGTAAACAAACAGGCTCCTCCCTGGAAAATTCTCCTAATCTCAATCTCTTTCCTTCTGTGATTGATTTGAAAAATACTTATCATTTTTCACTGTTCCTAAAAATTAAATTCCTATCACTTATGTAAATGGGAAAATTTACTTGCTCCATAATATATCAATCTATGTTAAATGGCTGTTATGGCTGACTGGAGGCCTACTCTTACATTTAAAGTTTAGATTAAAAAAAATACAATAAATGAATACATAAATAAATAAATTGGGGCCTTTCCAAAACTAAGTACTCCATTGCTTGTTTTGTCTTTAAGAAAATGTGTCTGGTTATTACTTAAGACACAGTTGTTGGGACAGTATCAATTTCAAAGTGACTTTCCAAAATATTAAAGGTACCTTATCTGCAGTTACTATTTTTTTAATACTGCAATTATCTTCATGATTTTACCAATCCTAACAGCTTTAGTGAACATTTTAGCTAGTTTCCAGCTGAACTATGCTACTGTATAGAGAGGGCAATTCACTCTTTTTAATTTGTTGACAGTATCCCAAACTCACTGGTCAAAAGAATATGAAGGCAGCAAACTTTTGTCCTCTTATGAACTGTTAAAATGAAGAGAAGTTCACTATGGTAGCTGCTTTCATAAAACCTTGAGGTTTAGTCAGTCCATCTATATTGAACCATGTTCATACTATAGTGCACTTTTATAACCTGCATATCTTTTGTTTTGATCTGCTGAAACAACCTGGACTTTTCACTGAAAGGTGGATTTAGATAGAAGCCTACTTAATAATGTTGTAGTTCATCAGTGCATGAGGCACAGTGCAGAAAGAAAGGAGTGAGTTTGACTCCTGGTCCCTGGGTAATAATGGGAGACATCACTTCACAGGCTCATAAACTTAGTCCTGCCGATATGATTGGCAGATGTTAGCAGACCTCTAATCCTTTGTACACAAAAAAGCAGAAAAATACATGATAAGTGTTTCTGCTTCCTGCCTTCTTACAGCAGCTTCTTCTTCTAGGACCAGTCAGGTACTGAGAGAGACCTTCTCTAGAGATATAGATGCATATGTATATATTTATATAAGTAGAATGTCCTCAAAGGAAGCCACTCTGTGGATGAGCCAAGAAGCTGAACCTTCTGCTTCACCAGTTACCTCCTCCTATCTTCTACATGCTTGAGAAGAGGCTGAGTGTTCAAAGAGAAGGTGGGTTGAAAAGATATAATATATAAAAATCAAAGTTTTTGTTGGCCCAGAATGCTTCCTGAGCCTCTGAAGATGTAGAATGGGTTCTCCAGATGCTCAGTAGACAAGGTGTCTGTTACGATGCAAACTTGTAAAAAAGTTCTCTATTGTTTTGATTCAGAAGCTTTCTCTTGTTCCTAGAGCTTCATATAATCATATCATTCCCTAATTGCTACTGAGAGAATGTGCTTTGAGTTGCAAACTGATGAGAAGAGCAATAATTAAGAGGGTATACCAAGTACATCTGCCTAAAGCAAAAGTAATTTGCAATGCTGAATTAATGTATTCTTTGTCTATCAGTGATATTTGGTGCCACATTTGCTTCTGTTATTGTTTTGGGCATATTTATTTATTCTGATTCTGTCTCCCCTGTGTGTGTTATTCCCTGGATCTCACTTTCCCTTTTTTTTTTCCTGAATAAACACAAAAATAAATATGCCAGGAGAATGCCTCTCTGTGATACCCTACACAAAATCAAAAGCAATTTTTTTCCAGTAACTCATAAAACACATACATATCTTTTGACAGGGCTAACGGTTCTCTGAGATGTAAATTCTTTTTAAATTAATTTTATTTAAGAAGCATTATTTTCCTCCTAACTTTTCTATTTCAAGCTTCTTTTCCACTATTACTTCAATAAGATTTCACAAGATACCAACAGACTGATTGATTATTATATCAATTTAATTTTTTTGAGGGTGTTATTTTAGATATTTCTTTACCTAAACATGTTTCTGGGAGATATTTCCCCCTCAAAGACTGGCAAAGGCTTAATATGCAACAGGATTTAGGTGTTGAACGACAGGCTATTACAACATTTTTGGTATCCTACCATCATTGTGCTTCCCAAGGCAAAGCAAAGCATGGGTTGAGTTGGGCTCTTAGCAGTTAACTCAAAGCAGGTAAAAGTGAGTGGAGAGCCCTCCACTTTAAGCTAAGGATATATGCAGATTGCCTGCACCATGTCCCTCAGAGGGACTTAACTGAGTGTGGATTTAGACTGCAATAAAGTGCTTCCTTCTATTCTGGAGTCACATCTGGAAACCTTTTCCTGAATGAAGCTTCTATACCAAGACAATAATTTCCTGAAAAATAAAGTCACTAGGGAGTTTTTGGTTCCATTAAACCCAGCTGCCTAGTGGTTAAAGCATATCTGACTACTTTAACTCTATGAAGGGATGTAGGTGATCTATGTTCAACTGTGTCTCTCCATGCCCCACTCAGAGCATACTCCTGCCTGTTGGGATAGTACACTAGCCATAAGGGTATAGTAGATTTTGTGGGAAAATTGCTAGTTGCTTTTAAAGCCTTTTTGTATAAACGGCTTACATATTCACTCAGAGCAAGAAGTAGGAGCTGGATTTCCCTGGTGAGTGATTTAACCACCAGGCATTCTAACTCCCTCTCTGGCCTAATGAATATTTCATATTTTATTCTGTGGAACAACATATTATGCAATCATTCAATTAAGCACTGTCTCATAATGCATATGCACAAGGTGTTATTCATGAATAACACCACTGAAGCTGAGAGGCTTGTTTTGTAAAATAAAAAATGTTGTTCTTCATTATTAAGCTCTACGTCTTTATCGTTCTGCTGCTGAAAGCAGAGATCATGTTTGGAAATAGTGTATCAACCAGCCATTATTGAAAATATCACCCAACCCCAGTTAACTTCCAAACCAGAAGCGAGAGGTTTGGAGAGAAAGTATCATAGTCATTCTCCATCACCTGAAGCATCTTCACCTGTCTTTAAATGTATAGTCTGCTTCAAGCAGAGGGAAGACAGGAACTATAGTCCAGAGAGCAGAAATACCAAATATTTGGATATAGGAATAACATATCTTGTATATGGAAGTGGCAGGAATTGTAAAAGACAGATATGACTGAGGAAAAGGAGAACAAAGAAATCAAATTTCAGGGCTGAGAGACCAATGCCTTACAAATACCTTTTTTTTTTCCTTTCCATGCGTTGAATAAAGAGAATTAAGAGGTTGATGCCATTGACTCATCCTCAGGAAAAATAAAAACACAGTAAGGGAAAGATGAGAGGAAGACCTCAAGAAGATAGCTGAACTGAGAAAACTGCCGTTTTTCAGGAACTTAGCTTGCTCTGCTTCCAAAGACCACAGGTGAAGATTGGAGAGGTCTAAGAGGAGACTATTTGTAAATTTACCTTTACAAATGTCAGAAACAGAATTTTTTGAGACCCTGAATTAAATCACCATACTAGAAAGATTTTTACTTTTGCATAAAGCTTTTGTAATATTTCTTAAGGCACAGTTAGCATCATCTGCAAAGACTTAGACAGCCTTTTAGCAGTATTCTGAAACAGACTGGAATGTACTGGAATTTGTCACAGATGGGTGTGCTGGAGTGGCTACAGGTAGCTGGAGTGCTGAACCTCATAAACATGAGCTGAACCTCATAAACACCCCCTTGCCCGTGGAGCTTCCTCGAAGTCACAAACTTTGCTGGACACAAATGGCACAGGTAGGTAGTATGCACTTGGGAGTCTGCCATATCATAGTGAAGGAGAATTTTAGGTTTGAGTTGTGCTAAAAAGCCATATCAGAGTTTGGTTTGCAGTTAAGGAAGAGACAAGGGGAGAGGCAACAGTGAAGGGGACAGTAACTGGAATCAATCTGTCCTTTAGCTCCTTAGGTAAGGCAACATAAGGTCATGCATAAATATCTGTTGCTAGTGACAGGGCTATTAAAGGGCCTGATTCCTCATTACAGGAGCTCTTGTGCTTCAGGAGTGGGATTTGTGTGTACAGAAACTTAAGGAAGAGTTATGTTTATGTGTTTTCCATAACTCTTTTGTTTAGGAGGTAATTAAGTCTTTAATAAAGACATATGTTTATATGCAACTTTGACCTTGTAGAAAATAGAAACATTGTGACAGTAACATCAGCCAATTGCAATCTTGGGTGTTTTTCATTCAGTACCATCATGAAGAGATGGGAAGACAGGTAGTCAAATGTTATAAGCTCAGTTATGGTTTCAAAAAGATGCAAAATTACAATTATAAAGTCAGCTTTCTCTATATTTTAGTTATGTTGTGTTACTAAATGCTGGCATGAAATCAAGATCCTTGCTTTTTACATTTTCATTCCCATTCCCACTTTAAATCATACTAATTTGCTTTTTCTAGTTTTAAAGTATTCTAACCTTTTGTTGTCCTCTTTCAAAAACAGTCTGCTATAAAAAGTTCATATTGATCCTCCGCATTAATCCTTGATGAGAACTCCTGCATTGAACTAGTTTGACCAAATTTCCTTTCCAAATTAAGTTACTCAAGGTCAAAACTGCTACTATTCAAGCTATTCTCTTCAAGTGTCATGTACAAAGCTAAAGCTTCCAAGACTTGTGAACTTGGACTAGAAGTACTGTTATTCCACAAGTTCCCAAGTCTTTGTGTATTTCAGTTGTCACAAAAGTTACGCACTTCAACAGCGGAGAACTGAAAACCCCACAACTCTGTAATGAAAACTAAGCACCCCATGACTTTATGACATCAGCCAGCATTTTCTGATAGTTCTGGAGAATGCATTATCTTTTGAGGTAGTATTGGAGTCTCCAAATGACAAATTTGAAAAACTGCTGATATTATCAGTGACCATATAGAATCCATAAACACATTTCAGATTGTATTCAAGAGCATCACAAGTTTTGCTCTACACTTCAAAAGGGATGCTATTTATGGGCTTCAATTAGAGTACTTCAGAAAGTGACCAAAACTGAAAAATCCACACAATGCCTTGAATAATTTAATTAATTTTTATAGCTATAGCTATAGGCACTTTATGGAGGTGAGATTTAGTGTTAAGTTTATCAAGTCAAATTTTCCTCACTGGAAAGATCAGGATCTTTCTCTGCAATCAGTCTGTAGTCAAGTCTCATATAATTGTGCACTGTATTTCTGGGAGGCATCACTATTTATTGACTGATGCTTTCTCAAGGAGATGTTACTCACTTTTATTGTGCAAGGTCTGTGGGTACCTGAGTGAGGCTGAAAAAGCCACAAGGTAATTGAGTAACAAGTAGTTTCGCATTGAAATTATATTTAGGGGCCTAATTTGAGAATGCGATTTTACATTAATTAGACTTTTAAGTTCAGTTAAGGCCCTTAAAATTCACACAGACTCTAAGGCCTCTGTTTCATAATTAGCTTCATAAAAGTATTCTGGTTCTAAGAATAAAAAAATTCCAGAATCAGACATTCAGAAAGTGTAAATATTAAAATCTTCGTTCAGGACGTCTGTTTAAAAGCATCAATGTTCACACTTTTTTCCTCCTAAAAATGAGTTAATTTGCAATTAATAATTTACTACTAGCTTTACTGTGTGTTTAATTGTAAATATTTTATACCATCCTTTTAATGGAATTTTTTCTTGAGCCTATTTTAATGTGATTTTGTGCTATACAATGAGCTGGACAAATCAGTAGTTTGGGCTCTTCCTTTGTTCACATCTGCACTAAAACTCTGGGGTTTTTTATTGATGTGTTGAATCACACAAGAACTGAAACTTTTTCTGCTGGTTTTCAAGAAAAAAATATCCCTAGACAGTGTTTTAAATAAATTTAATTTCCAAATATCTTAGAAATACCCTGTTTCATCCTTCTTCCTTTGCTTGAATAGGAAAAAAACCTCTTCTCTTTGTATCTCATCCTGTCACCACCACTACTTGAGGTTAACATATTGTCTGTCTACTTTTAATAGAAACATTCCTCATGTATTCTAACAAATCGCATATATCTGAATTCTACATACAAAGCTGTAATTCCATTGAGAGTTTGTAGTGACATTGATAAATGATGTCACCAGAACCCTTTGCTTGAATTACAATCTTAATTATGTACACCTGGGTTCTTATTATTCCTTATATTATTTCTGTCATAGCACTATCTTGTCCTATTCTTACTCTGATGCTAATTTGTTTTATCAGTAGCCTAGGCACTGCAGCTTAGCAAAGCCTGTCCATGGTGTTTAAATGACTGTAAATTTCTTCTGTATTACTACTGTTTTAGAAACAGAGTGTAGCAGTAAACAACAAAGTCAATTTTTTACATGAAGCTGATTCGGATTTTACACAAAGTTTTTGGAGTTGTTTTTGATTTCCTCAGAGTTTTCTTAATTAGGACTATACAGCATTTCTGACTGATTCTAGTTGTTTCATGTCTCTTGAGAAAAGAAGAGCAAAAAGGTTTGGTTACTCAGTTATTTTTGCAGGACAGGAATTCCCACATGGCTGAAGGTGGGAAACACTGTGTATGGTAAGCCTGAGAATGCGAAACACAAGTTTCTTCGAGTTCTCATTCTCTTGTTTTTTTTATATTCACCTTGTGAACCTAACCAGGATTACTTTTGTCACAGAAAATAGAAAAGACTCTGCTTTGAGTGCATGTGTGGCCAATGGAATTGCTTTAAAAATGATCAATCAGGCTGTGTCTTGCTTTGCACTGGAAGCCCCTGGAAGAGACAAGCTTGCAACAAAGGTGATTAAAAGCTCCCAAATCCACTTTATCCTCCTAACATTTAAAAAGTATGAAGAAAGCTTAGACTTTTAGGATATAACTTGTGTCTGTTCATTATGCTTATTTAATTTAAAGAATGTAGGTCCTATCTTGCAGAACACTCACACACTTGCAAAAAGTTCAGAGCCAAATGTTAGCACATTATTTTTTAACTTCGTCTTTATTCAGGCAAATGTATTCATAAGCTGTGTCAGACTTGAAAAATAGACTTGGAAGATTTTGTTTCTTATAACCATTTATTCCTCCTCCTTTTTATTTTCCTAAGTTTTCTCTTATTTCTGTCCCTCAACAAAATCTGAATTGCATCCTTTAGAAAAATGTACCTTTCTGCTTCCTTCACGGTCAGACTGTCCACAATTGAGTAACACCACTTGACTTCTCACCCATCATTACCAGTGATCACATATTCTTTTCTCTTTCTGCAACAGCAATCTGAAAAAGCCTGAAACAACAGGAATCCAAATGCTCTGAATTTTGGACCATTCTCTACTGGAATATCTGGAGAAAAAAATCAGAAATAAAAAAAAAAGGAGTGTGGATAGAAAGCTGGACAACCCTACCATAAATAAAATTTCTGTACCAAAGTTGTTTTAAACCAGTGTTTACCTACCTCTTAGTTTAGCTAAGGTGACTAGTATATTTACAGCAGTTATTTACTTGTATACGAGCAATAATATATGCTCAGGCCTACACTACAGAAACGATTCATTCTTGTCATAACTCTCTGCCACTGAAAATTTTTACTTATTTCTCTTGCCAGTTGTTACATTCATCTTTACAGTCTCAGCTCTTTCTCATGAGATATATAGGTCCAAATGAGCCTTTGAACTTTTCCCACGCTGTTTCTTGAGCATTAGGTCTGTTCTGATGTATCTTCCTGTCCCAGAAGTATATGACAAGTTCCTTCAGGAAACATTAATTCCTTCTTCCATTCCCTGGAGAGACTGTAATTTTTTACTATTCCACAGCCTCTAGAATGTTAATCAGACTGTTATCAACTCATGATTTGCAGTTCTGAACTTTGTTTTTTTTTCCAGTAAATCCAGCCTATGTCACTAATCATGACCTCCTGGAATCACAACAATGAAAAATACGGAAAGCTCTAAGAAGGTGGCTCAAAAGCCAGCACGGTCAGGCCAGAAAAAAAAAATCTAAGTCTGCCTTTACTTTGCCAACCCTTTAAACATTTGGATTGGTTTTCAATAATCTTTTTCACACTTTACAGGGATCTGCTTTTCAGGTGTTGGCATCCAAAGCTTACTTCAATTTCAGCCAAGGTTTGAATTGCATGTTAGTTATTTTAAATATACCACAATGCACCAGTTTCTCATTCTGGTACTCCTTACATTCTTGAGAGTGTATAACAGGTCTTTTTTTTCCTGCAGCAGGTGATCCAAAGAGGTCTTTTTCACTCCTAAGTTGATATATATTTATGCACACACATGAAAATTTGTGTAGATGCTTTGAGTGAACAGCTTATATTTTCCGTCAATACAAGGTCTGAGGCATGCAAGTTGTTGCCAAACTCTTGGACCCCACTCTGAAAAAAAGTGAGCCAAATAAATAACAAGATGATGCACAGATACTGTTATAAACTGTTGGAGAGATTTGGAAAAGGTGAGCTCTTTCTGATTTGCTAGTATAACTTTTGTCTTTCTGTGATCCTCAATAAAAAATATGAGAATCTAGGGGAAAAAATATTGCTAAAAATATAACACAGCCAGCCTACTATGCAGAGTTTAATCCACATAATGTTCCTTAAAAATCAGTGGGCCAATGAATCTAAGTTAAATACTTGAAGTCCAGAAACTTAAAGCTCCATTGAATCAGGAATTTTACAGAATCTCAGTGGTAATATACATTTCCACACCTGGTAAAAATTTGTATACAAAACTGACTCATGCTAGAGAAAAGAGGCAGGGGAACAGATTCTTTGTGGTGGGGATCCAGTTCTGCAATTTTCCTGTTAATTTGTGGAGATGGAAGAAGTTCCTGTGTAACTAGAGAACCTGATGGGACAACTTCCCTATTATTTTAAAATGAACTCTGTCATTGGTGAATAATGCTTAGGGGTAGTTCATATAGAATAGGTATGTCCTGGAACAGAAATAAATAAAACTATCCTAGGACTGCTTATTTTTGTGGTTTAAATGAGAGATAAATCTCAAACTATTTTTTTTCTCAAAGACTATTAATTAGGACTGACAAACCCTTCAGCTTGCTGTTTTGAGCTGGCACATGGATGTGTATTAATTGTTTTCCTTCTCCTTTTATTGTGAGACACTCACTTAGTGATTTTTTTTTTTCAGGTCAGTTCTAAGCTTATTTATAACCAGGAACCAGATGAATGTGTAGAACTGACGAACACTTCATTGTGCATTCCTAAGATCAATTTGCTTGAAAAGAG
>NW_008691128.1:42500-48437 GCF_000695815.1 Acanthisitta chloris | reverse complement strand
CCCTGACCTATGTTTCCTTCCTCCAAAATACATTTCACCTGTCTCCCCATGTTGGAATTAACACTTTCTTACACAATTGATTTGTTTTTCTTCCAAAGGGGATCTTAGTTAGATAGGAGTACCTTTAGTGTTCCAGTACTACAAAACATTAATACTAATGGCACCAGCTGAAAGGGAGCAGTGATCCTGCAATCAAGCACTTACGATATGTTCTTGAACATGAGATGTACATAAATGCACTTTGGTTTGGATTCCAAGGTCAGTTACCCAACTATAAATTAGATTTACCTCCACTGAATTTAAAGGTTTTAATCAGTCCATGCCCTTGGCAGATGGGTTGGAACGAGATGATCTTTACGGTCCTTTCCAACCCAAACTTTTCTATGATTCTAGGTATGCTGATATGGACGTATACTTGAAGAACTAAAACAGATTTTTTTACATTTTGTCTCAAATAGTTTGTTTCAAAACTTTTCCATGTTCACCACTGAGTCTTTTGGGAATTGGAAAATGCAATCTCAAAAGCTAATATTTAAAACTTATTTTTTTTGTAAGCCCTATATGAGAATTAAAAATTATTTTAAAACCCACCTGTATCAGTTACTGTCATGAAAGAGAAATTTTCCAATCTCTATTTGAGATTCTAAAAACAAAACAATAGATATACAGAATACATTGGTCAGTGCCCCTTGCCCTGAACATATCTGGGATACAGGCTCACTCACAATCATCAGTCAAAGCTGAGCCATGCTCAGTCATACTGGGTGGTTGCTGCCTCCACATTCTTCTATTTGCACTTCATAGTGGGAAGAAAATTGTTTCAATTCTTCCTGGTACACTCAAGATGAAGGAATGGGAAATGTACTGCAAGGAAATTTCCCAATAAAAAGGGAGAAGGCAATGATTTGGAAAGCCATTATACCCATTTCTTCACCTCCCAGAAGTTGTTTGCCATTTTCTTCAATTACTGTGCAGAATAAACTTCTTTCCTCCACATTCTTCCTCCTCCTCATTATAATTTCCCCACCCTTGTGAGGCCCAAATCCAGACACCCTATCATTAATCTTTTTTCCCAAAGTGTTTAGGTCCATGAGATCTGGTTTTAATTACCAGCCATGAGAAGAACTAATTATCCTGGCCTAACAAAGACAGGATGGCAGAAGAGGGGTGATGTTGTGAGGATATGACAGTGCACATCTTGGCATATTGGATATTCCCATTGCTACTTCTCTGTCACTTGAAAAAAAAAGAGTTAAAAATACAAGTACACAGAGTTACTCCATGTTTAAAAATACTTCCAAAGATACCTCTGTGGGAATTAAAGTTTGCCTTGTGTAGTTCTTGTAGAGTGCAGAGCAAACAGATAGCACTTCAAGAGTGAATGCATAATCATAATGAGTTGACCAGTGACTCAAGGCTGAGCTATGCAAGCCTAAAATAAGCATTACAAATGTGGGAGTCTCAATCAAGGGACAAAATGTTTCATTGTTTTAAATGTAAATGTGCTACTTATCCTTCTGGCAGCTGAAGCTGGATGTGGCCACATCACTTCTGAAAAGTTCTCATTTTCTGTGGAATTGGGTTAGCTCATAATACATTTGAAATCTCCAAAATATATTCTTTTGCTTTAATAAACTTCTTATTTAACACAGAAGTCAGACTGGAACACTGACTTACAAATACACACTCTACACTGAATAGAGCTGAAGCTTGTATAAGTTAAAGCACTTCAATATTTCATTCAATAAAACATGTTGTTTCCCTGATCCTTCTATGTACCTAAATGAATTGACTGGGTGCTTTAAAGTACCAAGTGTAACCCAGAAATAGCATTTAAACGGAAGGAAGTGTATGGCAACTTTATGTTACTTAGTAACTGGGACAATGACTTTAAAAATGATAAGTGAAATGGGAACCATTCCAGGAAAAAACACATAATGTCTGAGCTTGCAGTGTAAAACATCTTGCAGGAGGCCTAAGAAGGCTGAAAAGGTCATAACTTCTCTGGAGAATTCGGCATTCAGGTTTTGGGTTTGGTGGTTGTTGAGTTTCGTTTGATTTGGTTGTGTTTTGCTGTTTCCTTTCTGGCTGTGAACTGTGGCATAGCACATCTGGCACAGATATGGCATGGTATAGTTTCTGCCCAACAGGTCACCAGCTGTGCCTCATCTTTCCCTGTTCTCATAGCCTGGACTGCTTCATCCTCTGCTGTGCTCCCAGCGTACTCAGCAGTTCTTCCTTAACTTGGGAATCTGTATCAGGGATATTACTGATGCTTGGACGACACCACATTGACAGGTATCATCAGTCATCCTGTGCTGTTTTGTGATTTTAAAGTATCTGAAGTGGTCTGAAACATAAAGTTAGGTTTCCAAAAGCAATATTTCTATGCTAATGTGCTGATCTGCCTTGTTTAATAGATGCTTCTTCCTACCTGTTTTTAACGTTGACTCCTGAAAAACAGTGGCTCTTTTATTGCCTGGAATGGCATGCAGCAACCCCTTTTCTCCTGAGTGCAATGTCTGCAGAAGCTATCTTGCTGTGCCATCACATTCAAAGCATTGCATCACCTCAACTCACCTGCTAGTTGTTTTGTGCTACATTACTAATTACTGTGAGGCTTTTAATGTTTATTTACTTCACTAAGATTTTGTTCCACTTACTATGATTCCTGACTCAATCTGTGATGCAGAACCAATCATCTTTAATTGTCCCAGCTAAGGCAATTAAGTTATGAGAATTAGGAACATAGTGCTTATCTGGTGAATATTATTACTCTTGCCTTTCTTTGGGGCCAGACTTTGCTTTACTTGATTTCATTAGGAGGCCTAAATTTTGGGGGATGCTGTTCAGGGTCAGTAGCATTTCTACATCATTTTATTGGTTTGGAAAGAGTAAGGGAGGGAGAGCTTGTATGACAAAGTATCCTGTGGGGTTAATACATAATGTGAAAAAAGTTGTATCATCGAATTTCTTAGTCTGAAAATGGCTTGGGTTTTGTTTCTTAAATACACCTAAGCTGCTCAGATTGCGTAGAGAAACTATTTCCAATTCTCTTGAATGCTTCCAATCATTACACCTTCTGGATGACAGAGAAACTGTGTTGAAGAGCTGCTGTGTCAACGTTTTATGTTACAGCTGACTCATCGCAGCTTTCATACACACACTAAAGCAAACAGAGAAATTTGTGTTGATTTTCTGAGTGCTATACAATCCTTCATCCATCTGAAGTCATCATCCATCTGAAGTCACCTACAATAAATACATTAAGTAACACATTATCTAATGCTTCTCCAAGTCTTATCAATAATGAATGCTGCAAGTATTTGTATATTCAGGTTGCTGCTCAACCTTCTGTGACAGACCAGAATCAAATTACTCTACCATGAATGGCCTGTAAGAGACCTGGGGCAGTAACTGATGCAGACTGTGCAGTGGCAGAGAGGAATGCATGTATTTCTGAGCTCAGTTCACTTGGACTATAGGGAAGCATTTATTTTTTGCATTGTATGATAGACTTAAAGAGGTTTATGGCCTGTGTAATGTAGAAAGCAACCTCTCTGATCATAATGGTCTATGAATTCCAGACTAGGGATTCCCACTCTACGAATCCTAGCTAATCTGTTTTATTCCCCTCCTTTTCATAGACAAGTGGTCATTGGGAGTGTTGAGTTTCACACACACAATTATATCTTCACTTCCTGTGCTTCAAATTTAGTGAGGTGCGAAAGATTGACCTTTCCTGTCAGACCAACTAGAGCAACATGAGGAATATATGTGGAAGGAAGGAAGTGTGGGAGGAAGGAAGGAAGGAAGGAAGGAAGTGTGGGAGGAAGGAAGGAAGGAAGGAAGGAAGTGTGGGAGGAAGGAAGGAAGGAAGGAAGGAAGTGTGGGAGGAAGGAAGGAAGGAAGGAAGGAAGGAAACATTTCAAAAATCTCTTGAAGGAATAATGGAAAGTGAAATGTTTTTTGAAACACTATGTAAGATTCATAAATCAGTGAACAATGAACTGAAAGATTTATGAAATATTTCTTATGGAAACAGTTTGTACATTATAATTAAAAAAGGAAAGGTAGCAGTACATGACAGAACAAGGAATTATTTAAGATAATTTTCAGGTGGACTTTCTTCAACACCTACTTAATGTTCACCTTTCTAGTGTGTCTTCAAACTAAGCACTCATAGAAGTTTTATTATTTTGAACTGAAAACAGTGCTTTAAAACAGTAAGCTCTAATGCCTCAACATTGAAGTAGCTCCCGCATATTCTATGATTGTTCAAATAAATTGCTTAGCATCAACAAAATCTTTTTTGAACAAATAACAGCATATCACCAAATCCTTTTCATACCATCTGTTCTAAAACAATTGCTGTCTCATTGGAATGAAGAGTTACTCCAATAAAAATCCTAAGCAATTTGATCAGGTGATTTTTATGCAATATTAACAGGGTCATCAGACAGACAGTGTGGATAACTACTTGATAAATGTGTAAGAAATAAAATCACAATTATAGCAATTAATAGCTATGGGGGGAAAAACAAAATAAGATCCATGATCAGGCAAAAGAGCAAAAGATGATATAATTAATTTTAAATGTAGATAATATTTTTCACCCTAGCAGGTTCTAAACTGATGTAAACAGTCTCACTGAAATTCATATTATATGTGGGGTAAGGGTAAACCAGAGCAGCTGTTTATTGCCCTACACAATGCTGCACTACATGGTTTTGGACAGGAAATTAAGAATACCTCTGTGGAAACAAATGAGGAATTTGAGGGTGCAGGGTATTTTTACCCACACTGATTTTGGGTTAGGCCATCAGCTTTAAAACATTTGGAAATGTGACATGAAATCACTGAAATTACCACAGACAACAAGGATATGTCTTTCTTTATAAGAATTCAATGTAAGCCACAGAGTTTCTGCAAACACTAGCTGCACCCAAGAATATGAAATTTTTACAAAAAAGGATCCCAGAGGTCCCCAGTTCTCTGATTTTCTTTGGGAAGAAGCTGTTCAACTGAAATACTACCTGGGTCTGCTGATGATCAGGCTCTGAAAATACAAGAGTTGTGAAAGAAAGGTTCACAGCACAAAGCAGCCCCATCACGTGGTGCAGGAGTACTAAACAACAAAACCTATCACTTTGGTCAGAGTAAATAGCTCGTAGATGTGTCTGTGAATATTAAACTCACTTCAAACAGCAGGGAGCAGGCAACCTACTGTTTGAAATAAGAATGTGTGCTTGCAAATCATCCACTATTGAGGGACTTCCCCCATCGGACCGCAAGCCAGCAGGCAATCTAGTTTTCACTTTTAAGGTTCCTATAGTGTTGGGCTGGCTTTCTTGCAAAATCCCGTTCATTTCATCTCTGTTTTTGAAACACCCCCCTAAAACCTTTCCTGCCCATTAGGTATTTGGAAAGTTATTGTGGCCATATATTAGCTTAGACCATGGGTTGTCCATGTAGTTGGATTTTTGCTATTTGGCTTTTTACATATTTTGTGGGGATGCCTTATTATTTATATAAATTATTTATTTGCTTTAATTACTATTTATATTGGCCACTAAGAATCAAAACCCACCACTACTATGGTTTACTTAACATCATTTGATATCACACCATTTAACAAACGTTCCAGACAACAGTGATAAACAATAGCATTGTGACCCACTAAAACATGGTATCTATTCCTAAGACAACTCATGGCAATTGTAACTTGTTTTAATATGATTGACCTGGCAAAAAAAAAATTTTCATTCTCACCTGACAAGACAAACTGGGAGAGGACAGGTTTCTCAGGAAGGCATCTTCCCATTGGGTACAACCAGAATGAGGCTAATACAAGGGAAAACACATGGGTTTTACTTGGGTGCTTTTCTCTTTGTGTGGTTTATGGAAGTCTTATAGTACTTTATCACAGTTATTCTA
>NW_008691128.1:0-35000 GCF_000695815.1 Acanthisitta chloris | reverse complement strand
GTGGAAGTCAACCCAGCTCCACTGGCAGGATCGGCTTTATATCTGTAGAAACAGCACTCTCCTTTTTTGTTCCTTTTCTTCTGTAGGCTTGGTAGTAGATTATTAGAAAAGAAGCATTAAGCACAGTGAGAATGCTTCCCTCTAATTGATACTTTGAGAGATCTCTACTTTGTTGTTCATTTTAACTAATTTTTATCGTGCCTCTGGGATGATATAACCCACACATCTTTCACCTAAGAAACCTGGTAATTATAGTGCTCACTACAAGTAATTAGATCTCAAATAAAAAGGAATATTTATCCAAATTGCTGGGGGAAAACACAATAATAATAAAGAAATATATTTAGATAAGTAAATATCAACAGGAAATGATCATTCACAAAACTAACAGCAATCAGGTCAATGCTATTCATTACCGGGACACCGCACAGCTTACATTTTCATTTTTGAGAGTTTGAACAGAGCTTTTCTCTACTGACAATCAGGTCAATGCAGTCTTTGCTGGGAAATAAGTGTAATAGCACTAAAGTACTTTGACACAGGAACGCTGCTGTTCTCGGTTTACTTGAAGCATGCAGGCATGACGTCCTCCACCTCATTAGAGAAAGCAACCTAAGGATGGACTGGTTCTGTCTGGAGGGTGCATACACACAAGAAGTATGCCTCATAACTTAATGGAAGAAATCTTTTCTCCTTTTCAAGTACCAGATAAAGAGCAGTGGCTGGTAACAGTCTATTAAAAAAAGCAACTTCTGTGAGATTTATAGTTGGACAGAAAATTAAATGATGGCACAAGGTACAAAAGGCGACTGACGAGGCTGTACATTACAACCATTGTCACTTTTTCAGGCAAGTAAGTTTGCTAGAGCAAAGAGCACACAAAGTGTGTCATGCACACAGAACTGTAAAAGTGAAGCAACATCAGGAACAGTCTAGTAGTGCACAGATAAGAGAACAATAAATGCAGGTTCCGTAATGGAGGTTAGATGGGTATTAGCCACAAGGAAGCACTAATGGAGTGAACAAGAATGACGTTTAAATCATCAATATCCAGGTGCTTAGCATTACTTAGGAATAAAGCAATTAGGATTCAAAGGGAATAATTATCAGATTTAACAAAGAGGCCATTTGATGTTTGTCACAGTGTCATTACTCCTATTTAATGGTAGGGGAACACTAAGGAGTTAAAATGCATTGTGAGCATGAATTAGATAGTACAGTGAAACAAGTCACAACAGTTATAATTAAAAAGTGGGTAATTGCCAGAGTTACTGCACAATAACATTGAAGATGCTATTACTTGCCCCCACGCTTTCAACAGGAAGTAACAGGCAACTGTGTGTGGAGCCTGCTGAAAATATATTAAATGATAAATTGTATAGGTGTAGGTGGAAAATGCATGAATGATGCAGTTAGTGTGAACTGCTGCCACAGCTTTGTCATGGTTATTTGGGCTTGCCACCTACTTAGGATTTTTCTGATTTCTTTCCATTCTTAACCTCTTCAACCCTTGCACATCATGTTGTCTTCAGTCTACTCACACTGATGATGCCCAAAGCAGCCAAGATATTTCCAGTTTTTACAGATATTCTTTGGAATTTAGTTGAAACACAGAGTTCAGTTAATATATATGGGCAGGTTGCAGTAGAACTGTGAAGTTCACCTGGTTTATTGGAAACGAAATGTGGAACCAGGGGTTTCCAAAACTAAATGAAGAAAACCTGATGAAACTAATGCTTCATTTCCAGACATGAAAGATATAGGGTAGAAAATTCACTAGTCATTAAGAAATATTTTAATCCTGCTAACTCTTTGCCATGGTTTAACCTCAGACAGCAACCAAACATCACATGGCTGATTGCTCATGCTACCACCAACAGGATGGAAGAGTGAATCAGAAGGGTAAAAACTAGGAAACTCATGGGTTGAGATAAAGGTTTGAGATAAAGTTTAATAGGGAAAGCAAAAGCCATGCACACAAGCAAAGCAAAACAAGGAATGAATTCACTGCTTCCCATGGGCAGGAGTTCTTCAGCCATTGCCAGGACAGAAGGGCCCCATCACGTGTAATGGTTACTTGAGAATACAAACACCATCACTCCAGATGTCCCCCCTTCCTCCTTCTTCCCCCCTCTTTCTATACTAAGCATGATGTCAGATATGGAATATCCCTTTGGTCAGTTTGGGTCACCTGTCCCAGTTGTGTCTCCTCCCAATCTCCCATGCACCCCCAACCTCCTTGCCAGCGTGGCAGTACAGAAAGCATAAAAGGCCTTGGCTCTGTGTAAACTCTGCTCAGCAATAACAAAAACATCTCTATATTATCAACCCTGTGTTCGGCACGAATCCAAACATAGCCCCATATTGGCCACTGTGAAGAAAGTTTGCTCTGTCCAAGCCAAAACCAGCACACTCTTTTAAGTGACTATCAAAGAGGAGAGACTTCTCTTTTACTTTGAGGAATAGGAGGACTAAAAATATTTAAATGAATCTGCTACCAATGGGCCAAAAGCAAACAGAGAACAGAATTTAGTGCCCTAATAATAAGGAAAGTAATTGCTGCTGAATCAAATTTCTCTCTTGATAAGATTTCAAAACCACTAAGTACATATTACCCAGTGATGTGTGCATTCTTGGAAAAAGCTGCTGTGAATCTTCAAGGCAGCCCAGGCTTAAGTGATGTGCAAAGAACCTATGGTAATGATGATGACATTAAAAGGTTCATAGAACCAGTATTAATAGCTAGAAGCAAGATGAAGCAGTAGTTTTCTGCAAGAGATCATAGGCAAAAACACAAAGCTAAAAAGAAAAGAGAATATGAATTTTTAAGAACAGCTGAAAACAGCATGTGAACTCCTCTATCTACAGTCACCTAGAAAATAGGGAGCTTGAAGAACAAAGATCAGCTGAAACTAAAATTCTGTCTGAATTAGAATTCCACCAAATAACTCCTTATTAGGAACTACGCTGAGCAAACACAGCAGTAAATCTGAAACCTTGCTCAGCATTTGATGCCCACAAGATGGTAAAATTACATTACCTAGAGAAATATATTCCACAGGTGAGAGGATTGTGACGTAATCTCAGAAGCACACAATAATTCTGACATTGAAACACACTTGTTTTCAAACAAAATAACTGAATTGCTAGTTAATGCATACATTCATTCAGAAATTAAGCTATCTTATTTTGCCAAATCTAATAATCTCTGCAAATAATGGTCCAGTTTAAGCATTATATAAAGATAAAATGAACTGCAGTTTGAATAATTCCATCTTTTGTGAATTAGCATTATTTTCAAGTGTAACTCCAAATATTGAATGCAAAAGAGCCTAGCATTTGGCAAAATTTAGCTGAATTTTCTATATTTTGGAAACCCATAAAAAATACTGAATGTGCAAAATTAAACTGAAATCTCTCATAAACCTGTATTAACTGGTGAAACTAATTTCTCTCTGGCATGAGTAAAGAGAATCACAAAAGAGAGTTTTAAATATGTTTACAGTAAGTTTCACTAGTTCCTGTCTTAGCAAACAGCAAACATATTCTTGCAAACTGACAATCTTACTAATGTTAACTGTCCCTTAAACAAACATGTAGGACAGAATGAATCTGCTTTGCCACAGAGAATAGTTACAAACCCTGTAAGCATCTGTGAAAACGGGTAAATATTTCATTATAAGAGAACCCAGTGAGGTGGCTTCTGAAATGCATTTTTGGCATTGGGTCCTATAGAGAAGAAATGACACACTTGCAGTGGAATTCACATGAAGTAGACTTGACCTATAGGATAGTGAGTCACTGGGGAGTTAGCCTCAGAACATCCTCCATGCAAAGAATGATGCAGAGCAATTGACCTGCTGGCTGAGAATATGCATGCTGCTAGAAGAACTGTAGCCACAGAAAAGCTTGCTTGGAAGCCTGTTTCCAAAAAGATACTTCTTAAACCATTCCTAGCATCAAATATGGATGTGAACTATCAGACATAGCAGGGTAGAAAAGAAAATAGAAATGGGTTAATTAGGTGCAGAAAATACTAGTGTCGAGAACATACTGGAGCACATCTGAGTGCATTACTGTTTTTCTGTGATGAATGATTAAAATAATATCCTTTTTTTTTCATTCACTATGACTGCTCCATTATGTATCATTAGGGAATGGAGATTTATGCATGCAAGTATTTGCCAGGCAACAAAAAGGGGATGTAGGGGCTATTTAGCATATGGCAGAAGAAGAAGTTAACAACGAGATTCTAGTAGCTAGTTTACACAGTGGGCTTTGCCCACAATGGGCTAATTAACCTTAAGAAGATGCAAGATGAAAGAGGGTAAAAATCCATCTCAATTGGCAGTGCACTGTGCATGCTATGGTACTAATGATTTAAATTTATCTCAAAGAAGAGATATTTGGTGGAAATTAGAAAACTTGAAAATTGAATTATTATGGACCAGTTGGCCTGTAATAATGCTTTTTTGTATTATTAACAGGACAATTTACAGACTCTGAGGCTACATTGCTACTAGTGAGTTAAAGGGTATCCAGGAACATTTCCCAGAAACAAACCAAACCTTCGGTAAAGTAAAACAGTAAGAATAGTCACTGACAGTGTTTTGGCTTGGGCCAACTAGCCCTCTCCTAAACAACTCCTGAGCACAGCCAAGAGTTATCAGGAGTCCATGACCATTCTCCAGACTCATCTCGTATGGGAATTTCCTGGTTTAGAGAGTAAAAGAATATATTTCCAAGTAAATTTCATTTAACAGTACAGACAAAGCCTGAGTATTCTGGAGTCCATTTTACCTGAAGGTCAACCTAACCAAAGCTATTTAGCAAGGTTATATAGAGAAATCATATCTATAATTTTAATGAACAACAACCAGCCATTTTTGGACCTGGACACTGTATGCCATTAAGAAGGAAATACAGCAACTTTATATTTCCTTTATATGCACTCTCTGTGCCAATAACTGTTTGACAAAAGCCAGAGGGCACTCAGCCAGAGACTCCATTGTGGAAGGAAAGCCATTCTGATCCAATGAAGAGAAAAACAAGATGTTTTGACCACCACTTAGGGAAACAATAACATGATCATCATCAATCAAAGCAGACCTGGGTAACAGAGAAGACATTGCTACAGTCTTAGTACGTCTAATAACACTGGTGATTAAGCCTCTTCTTAACTTGCCAAAGTGTGTTGCTTTCTCAAGCAAAGTTGAGAGATCAACAGCAAGTGGGATTACTGGATAAAATGAGGTGAAGGGTCTTAACCAGCTTCCTAACTCTGCTATGCACATACTTGATATGAATGTGCAAAGTAGAAGATGAATGGGAGAG
This sequence comes from Acanthisitta chloris, assembly GCF_000695815.1. NCBI lineage: Eukaryota > Metazoa > Chordata > Aves > Passeriformes > Acanthisittidae > Acanthisitta > Acanthisitta chloris. Next base: position 29,666 of record NW_008691128.1, on the reverse strand, counting down.
CTTCAATCTGCAAGGCTGCACTCACAATGAACCCTGACTGCAACACTGGAGACTAATACAAGAAATAAATTAGGTTCATTCTTTGAGGACTAAACAAATCATGCTGCAGAAAACTTGATTCCCTAACATCAGTGAAACTTATTGCAAGAGGAAATGCCTTCCAATGTGAGCAAAACCCAGAGTCAAAAGAGACTCAAAACAGTCAGTAAAACAAGAGTTACATGTTCAGTTAAAAGAGCAAACCCAAATAAACAGTACATATCTGCAATTACTTTATAAACTCCTGGAATTTGGATTACAATGAAACTGCCATTACAAATCATCTTCAACAAAACGCTTCTTATCTTACCAGGCAATTATTCAGAAATGTAATGGAGGGTCTTGGGCAGCATTTTATTTTAAATATTTCTTCTGGATTAAACAACAGGTTGGACTGATCTACTTTATGTAGATCAGTTACTTTAAATATCTGCACACAAAAAATTGACATACAAAATTCTCACCCAGATTTTGCCTAAAGGAGCATCATTCAAAACAAACAAGAAAACATAACAGTGCTATAGATATATTGCTTTTGTTACAGAAACCTAATATAGGACAAAATCATTTCTGTAAATTTTTTTTTTGAGAAATCAGAGCTGTCATTCAGGCTACAGCAATAATTGAGAACTGCACTGAGTGCACCTCATAGCAGTACTTTTTAGCTACTCACACTAGTGCAACAAGCATGATATAAATGCATAATATGCTGTGTCTTAGAAGGGTATGGTGACTATGCAAGATGATGCAATTAATAAAATGAGAAAATCATCCCCTTATAGACTTACTGTTTGAACTTTGTGGAAATCCAGGTAAGGAGGATGGACCATTCATTCCAGGCAGAAGAACAGGAGGAAGGCCAGGGAGTCCTGGATAAGCTGCTGGCAAACTGATACCATGAAGAGAACTGCTGTCCATCATGCCTGGCTGCTGTACTGTTAATCCTAGCACATCAGTAGCCTTCTTTATGCGATCCAATTCTTGTTGTGCCATCAGCTGTCTAACTGTTGTAGGAGCTAAATAATCTTTCTCCCGATCTAGCTGACTTCCCACAGTTTCTCTCACTTTTGTAATATGTTGTTTGGAAAAGATGTGATCTCTTATGGACAAGCGCGCAGAATATTTCACACCACATAGAGAACATTCTGGCTTTGTCCCGTCAGGTCCAGTCTGATTTATCATGAATGGCTTCCCTATGTTAATTTTGAATTTCTTTTCTTTAGCCCGGGCATTCTGAAACCAGACCTGGACCACACGTTTGGGCAGGCCATAATATGTTGTTTGGAAAAGATGTGATCTCTTATGGACAAGCGCGCAGAATATTTCACACCACATAGAGAACATTCTGGCTTTGTCCCGTCAGGTCCAGTCTGATTTATCATGAATGGCTTCCCTATGTTAATTTTGAATTTCTTTTCTTTAGCCCGGGCATTCTGAAACCAGACCTGGACCACACGTTTGGGCAGGCCAATCTCATTCTATTCCTGCATTGTTGGAGTCCTGTAGTCACTAAAGCAAGCCTTGAGAACTTTAAGCTGAAGGTTACTCATTTGTGTTCGGAAACGTTTGTGGCCTGGCCGATCACTGTTTTTGGATTTAAAGGGATTGCTAGCTCCAAATGGGTTAGGTGAACTTGGATCAGCTATGCTTGAAGTTTCACTGCGATCGGCATTATCATCAGGGTCATCCGTAATGTAGTAACTTTGGTCATGATCACCATCTTTTTCACTAAAGTGTATTGAAGGGCTTGTTAGGGAAAAGAGAAATTTATCATCAGTATTCTCATTTGTAGGTGTAGTTGCTGCTTTTGGTAGTGTGTCATTCACAAGTGTTTTTGGTTCTTTGGGGGGTGATGCAGGTTTTGCATCCCCTGAACTGCCAGTTGTGCTTTCCATTTCATTGTTCCCCTCATCCCCTGTTGTGGCATCGCTAATTGCTGTATTAATTGATGAAGTCTCATCAAAGTCAGTCTTGTTTTGATCATATCCAGAGTCAGCAGGAGGGGCATTCAAATTTTCTATATCCTCACTAGACTCTGCTTTAAAAGAAGAAGGACTTAAGAGGTTCTTCGGTGACATTTCTGCAGTTTTGCTAACAGGGGTCGATACAGTGGAGGCTAATTCATTTTCACTTGATAATTCAGTTTTTGCCAATGACAGTGATGGGTAATCAAAAAATATGTATTTTTGTGGACTTTCTCCTCCATCTTCAGTTGATATCAAAGGACTCGGAGGCAAACTATAGCCAGCCTGTTTTCCTTCATTCCAATGTCGAGAGCGAATGTGACTTTCTAAAGCTGATTTTGCTTTAAACAGAGCTCGACAAAATGGACACCTTTTATGGGACTGGGCTGGACCAACTGCCCGGAATTGTCCCTTTCTTTCTCGGGCTCTTGTGTTCTGAAACCAGACTTGTACGACTCTCTTTTTCAGTCCCACTTCACGTGCAATGTGATCTAGCATCTTTCTGGTGGGGTTGGAATCTAGTAGGTACTTTTCATATAGTATTTCCAGCTGTTCTGGAGTAATTGTAGTTCTTAAACGCTTATCACGATGTTGATCTTCTCCACTGTTTCCTCCCTCTTTCTCACTACAGTTATTGTCTTCTTTATCATCTAGTTTTCGTTTAAGGGAACCAGAAACTGAAGCAGGATGTGCAGTGTGTGATGACCCAGTCTGAGGTGGCATCTGAGCAAGAGAACTATTAAGTAACTGCCCAGTCATCAAAGGGTTATTGGGGTCAAATATCATATAGGGCATGTCCATTGGTCTTTCTAAAAACTGTGAGTGAAGAAATTGGTTTTGGGCTGCTAGGAAATGCATGTGCTGGTGCTCTTGCCAAAGTTCTAGAGTTGGAAAGGCAACAGTACACTGATCGCATTGGTACTGTAATAACTGAGGAGGTAGACTGTTCTGTAGAGAAGTCATTGAAATTGGTAAAGGACTGGAAGGAACAGGTGTGGTTTGTGATGCAGAAGGAGGTCTCCCTACTATCTGTGATTGCTTTTGTTGTTGTGGTTGAGAAGCTGAGGGCTGAGGGTCAGAAGAGGTTACTGGAGTCGACTGGACTGGTTTGGTGCTCTGGGAAGTTGTATCTGTTTGCTTAGAGATGGTTTCATTTTGTTTTGGTTTTTCTGTGGACTCTGGTTTAGGAGAAGCTTTCTCAGGTTCTGGTTTGGGTGATGGAATCAAAGGAGTACTAGAACCAGAGCCAGAGCTTGCTGCAGTAACTGTCAGGCTTTTTGATGAGTCATTTTGGCCAGAAACTGTACAGTTCTTATACACTGTTTGATCAGAGGCATCCATAGAGTCTTCAGTTTGACTTTCATCTTGAGCATCATCATCTTCATCTTTATAACACTGCTTTTTTTGGTGTGTAATCAAATCAAAAATCCTGGGAAAAACCACACTGCACTTTTTGCACTGATACTGCATGTTGCTGGTTCGAATATAACGCTCATTTGTCAGTTCCCTTTTCTCATTGTCTTTAGTTTCAGCTTGATTTTCATAACTTTTGCGAGCTTTCTGTCGTGCATTTTGGAACCATACGACAATAACTCGAGTAGGTAGGTTAAGTACAGTTGAAAGTTGTTCGATTTCATCATCCTTTGGATAAGCATTTGTGTCAAAGAAGTCTTGGAGGACACGAAGCTGGTAGTCAGTAAACCGAGTCCTGGATGATCTCTTGCTGAAAGATGCATCAGACTTGTAGGGTTCTACAGCTGAAGGTTGAGGATCTATTCTGATATCTTCCAATACTGTTATAGGAGGGTTGCTGAAGTTGTATGGAGAATCTTTATTTCTCTGTCGTTCTTTAAACAGTGTATTACGAAACCAGTGCTTGATAACTTTCTGTGAAAGACCAGATTTCTCAGCCATTTCTTGGATCTGCTCTTCACTTGGAGAATTGTTAATATCAAAATAAGCCCGCAAGATTTTTAACTGGTCATCTGTGATTCTTGTACGTGGACGTTTGAACTGAGAGTGCCGCAGGAAATTGGGGTCTAATCCTAACTGCTGCTGACAAAGCTGGGTAAGGTCTGCAGATAAAGTATCCATTGGTGGCAGCTGGAGGGCGAGTTGAGGAGGCAACGCAGGATGTTGCACTGGCTGCATCATAATAGGAGGGAAAAGTGGGAGATCAAGCGAAACAGGAAGTTGGACTTGAGGTGGGGCTGATGGTGGTGGTGGTGGAGGAGGAGGTGGTGGTGGAGGAGGAGGTGGTGGTGGAGGTGTAGGTGGTGGAGCTTGCAACGGTGTGGGAGTTGTGTTTTGAATTTTTCCAGCCCCAGCTGAAGAAGGCTGAGAAGGAGTTGGAGGAGGAGGAGGAGGTGGTGGTGGAGGAGGTGGTGGTGGAGGCGGTGGTGTTTCTGGAGAAGATGGAGAAATTGGATAAAGCTTGTCATATGCCTCCCTGTACTGTCGGGCAAATTTTTCTAATGCTCCATATGGAAAAAACTGTCCATGTACATGTTCTTGATGACTCTTCAGAATAAGAATGTTGGAAAAGAGCTTACTGCACGTTCCACATTCCAGTTTGTCAGTGTTTTCACCTTCACTAGTCTTGCTTTTTTTCTGCACTTTTTGTCTGTTCTCATTGTATTGGATAACTAACTCAAACCCAAAGTTCTCCAGCAAAGCCTTGGCTGCATTCCCCCTTGCTCCAGAAGCTATTCTGGGTGGTGGGATGGCTGGTTCTGAGGATTTTGGCTTCTTCATATCTTTGTTTTCTTTTAGTCCTTCATTCTCATTACTAAATTCTTGCTTTGGCTTCTCCTGTTTATCAGAAATGTCTTCTGACTCCTTATATGATGGCATATCCTTTATCAGCTGGCAGTCCGTACTTACTAAGGTATTTTGCTCTGCTTTCATCAGCTTGCTACTTTGCTGCTGCTGCTTTTGGGACTGAAGTTGGGGTTGGGTGGATTGATACTGTTGTGCTTGCTGCTGCAGTATCTGTAGCTGAGTTTGGCCAACATGGTGCTGAGTTTGTATCTGCTGCTTCAAATCTTCTAACAGTGATCCTGTCATACCAGCCATTCCAGGCATACCAAATGTGGCAGAACCAGGCAAACCCAGATCTGGGCTTAAACTAAATTCTGTCCCAGGTATATAGAACGGGAAAAGGAACTGAGGCTGTTGAAATTGCAGCAGTGCTTCTGGTGTCATGGGAAAGTGAGGCAAAAAAGCTGGATTTAGAAACTGGGGCTGAAAGAACGCAGCTTGTTGTTGCAGTTCATGCTGTAGTTGCATTTGAAGTTGTGCTGGTGACTGGGGTGGGTGATGTGTAGGCTGAGCAGAAATTAATTCAGAAGCTTGCTTTTTATTTAATTCTTTGGCATCTAAATGTGTTTCTTTGCTGTTAACTGCTGGTAAGCTCATAGATTCTAGCATTCCTTGGCTGGGGCTATTAACATTCCCTGCTACACTATTTCCGCTACTTATATTACCACTTGGTTCTAATTTTGCAGCCCTTGCCTTTGTCTGATGAAGCACAGATCTCATGTGGATTTCCAATGTAGAACTTTGGCTATATGCAACATTACAAATGCTGCATTTGTAGGGTTTGTTGTCAGTGCTGCTGTTGGTTTCTTGAGGGACAGGACTCGATGCTTCCTGCAATACCTTTTTGAGTTTATGTAGGTGGGACACTGAGTTATAGTGGACCAAGAGAATGTTCTTTTGGGTGAAAGACTCTTTACACACTGTACACTTATATGGGCGAGATGGATCTAGAAATTTTTCCATAGTAAAATTTGGCCCTTTTCTAAAAGGTAAGGTCCGCTTTGGTTCTGAGCCCATATCATCTGGAATAGAGCTACTATCGCTTCCTACAGGACTTGCTTTACCTTCCTGGTCCATCTCATAATCTCTTTCTATTTCCTGTTCTAGTGCATGATCGTCTTGTGCCATACTTTCACTTTCTGCCCAGAGTTCACCATTGACAGGTAAAGACGCACACAGCTGCTGAAGTTCAGCTTCATTGAGTTCAGGGTGGCCTGCTTCCAAGTGTTTTTTTAAAGCCTGGAATGTACGAAAGCTACGTTGGCAAAGGCTACACATGGTAGCTGCCCGAATAGCATGATACTGGGAATGTATCTGAAGCTTCTGCATAGTCTTAAAAGCCAAGCTACAATGGTTACAACGGTACTTATAGACATGGCGGTCAGAAACAGACAGCTGTTGCTTCTTCTGCTGTTCATTTAGCTGATCCGTCATAGAGTCAGTGGTCTTTATATCTTTACTGCTGCTCTTATTCCAGTCTGGTGTTTCAGTAGATTCCTTAGGTGGCTTCTGTTCCTCGGTCTTAATTTCCATTCCAGTTTTTGATTCATCGTTCCCAGGGGTACTCTTCTCATCCACAGGACTTTCACCTAGTTAAAGAAAGTGAAGTGTCTTTTAAACAAATAGAAGAGAATAGCACATAGTCTTCATTTTAATCCTGTTTTCATCAGAAATCAAGAGAGGCACGTGGTATGCCATGTGTTGGCCTAGCAAAACATAGCAATCCATCTTTGTCCCAGAAAATAAAGCAGACAGGACTAAGAGGAGGTTAACAAAAGTAATAAAACCCATACGCAATGATCAGACTGGCAGCGGCAGCTGGCCCAGGAGTGGCATGGGGCTTCCCTCTGTCAGAAGGTAGGAGTTTACTTGTACAATGGGAGCACCAAACAAAAAAAAAAAGGAAATAAGCTAGGAAAGAGAGAAGGAGTAGAAATAGAGACAATAGGTAGAACAGATGATTAGACAGGAGGAGGAAAGTGGTCTGAGGACAGAGGGAGAAGCATGCTATGACAGGCAGCAAAATTTCCAAGTGCAGAGTACAGTAAGTGTCCAGGATCAGAAGCCTATTGGAAATGCAGACAAAATCACTTACCTAACATTCCCCATCAATGTTGAAAGTGCCACTGTCTTTTAGGACTGGGTCGGATGTTTTGGTTAAACAAGGAGGGTCACCTTCAAAGTGGCTAGGCACTGCTGTTTAATTTTACCTCCACCAACATCAAGCAGTCTGGTATACACATGCATTCCACAGCACTGCATGACTGCAGTCAGCCAAATTCAGACCCTTTATTACTTATATCTTTTTACTTCTGTGGCTATAAGGAAGCCAAAAAAAAAGATTCCCTTTACTAAGAAACAGGTAGTTTATTTCTAAATTGCCTATACCTAGCTTTTACATGTCTGAGGGTTTTCTTGCATACCTGGATATTTCCCAGATCCCTCAGCTGTAATGGTTGCAGGTGTGTCACGTTCAGATTTCTCTGAAGCAGCTGCTGGCAATAGCATACTATTGGGCATCATGACATCTGGTACAGGAACCTTTGAAAACCAAGAATAGGGCATTATTATGGAAAAAAGTCACATTATTTAAGACTATACAACAGTATGAAATTATAATTCAAAAGATTCACCACATCTAGATGAAAAACTGTCTGTACTAAATCAAGATCCTGATTCAGCCCTTGTTAATGGTTTCTGACAAACCACAAATCCAGAGCATCATGCGACCCTTGGAGAAGACTCAACTGAAAATAATCCATAATAAAGTGATGCTATAGAACTACATATACTCCATATTTCATTAGTCTCAATATCACCACAAAGAAGTATTTGTTGAATACGTAGAATTGTCAGATTTATCAGAAGAATTCTCCTAGGACATTCTCCAAAGACAGAGATGATGTTGACATATAGTCACCAGTCAGTTCTTGACTGAGGGCATTCTCCCTTTGCTTCACCTGTGTTGTTTTTAACACAAATACTGGCCTTTCCATGATCTTTGAAAGTAAACTGTATTTATTTCCATACAGAAATGGCATCTTATTTCCATTTAAAATTAGATTTGTCTAATGGAAAAAAATGTTCTAGAGATTTTAACAAGCCCTGGTTTTAGTGTATTTGTAATTTAAACATGGCGTTAATAGCATTCTCTCAGAGGACTAATGACTTTGAGTTTACCTGGGAAGTCTTTCAAAAAATAAATATGTAGATAACTATAAACGTCCAAGAGAACATAAATTTGCTGCAAATTGTATTTATTTTGTCATCAAAGGGTTCACTTATGGACAGAGCATATTAATGTTAGCAACAAGAACAATTTCATTTATACAGATTATGTTTTGCAGTCTCTTTTTCTGCAAAACATCCTCTTTTTTTTTTTTTTTTTTTTTGCTTCTCAGAAACAGTGGGACACCTCTCCAGCATCTGGAGAGGGGAGTTTTCAAAGTTGTTCCATAGAAAGAATCATGGAGAACATAAGAAGAATGCTAATGCTGCCCAGTATGGAGGGGGAAGTTTTTCACATTTTTCCAGTTTCCTAAAAGGTTTTATGAAAGTTAAATTTCTACTACATTTTCCTTGTTGTAGGCCAAAATCACATAGTCTGGCAGAGCTATCATTAGTAGAAAAACAAGACAAAGAAGAATCCCCAAGTGTGTATTTGCTCATCAGCTCGAAGCATGAGGAACCCTAAACATTCAGTCAAGAGCTCTTTCAATTATTTCTGATGTTTTTGCCACTTAAGTTGGGAATGAGATGATAGACCTACAACCACAACCTCCATATAAATGAAGGAGTCTATGGATACAGAAATAAACCCTTAAGGAGGTGGATCACTGAGATTTGCAGGTGCATTTCCTTTTAAAAAGGCAAGACAACCAGAGTCAGTGTGTCTTAGGAGGTCTGTTTTCTAGCTGATTTTATGCTGTAGTAACAAATACGTACTAAACCTGATTGTGTGTTTACTTACATAGTTTTGAATGGTTATTTGAATTGCTATTGTACAGTGAATTTCATGTAATATAATGCACAGTAGAGCTATACACAGGAATACTTCTATGTTTGGGAACTACATTCTACAGGGAATTCCTAATATTTTACAAACATAAGTCACAATACGTCTGAGACATGGATATTATTAGATCAAATTTACAGGTATGCACTTACAGGAATGGACTCACTTGACTTTTCCAAGGTTAAAGTCAATGAGGAATTGCAAGTTTTCTGCATCTCTGAAATCCACCTTCAGTCATTTTCCAAAGGGATATCGGTCACTGGCTGAGTGCCAGTAAGAGAACCTAAGAGTCCTGACCCACTCCCCTCCTCAGGCTACCTGAATACTATGTCACAACAAATACATTGCCCAAAGGCCCAAGTATGTTTCTGTAGCATGTGCATCAGTATTTGGAACACTTACTGTCATGAGTAGTTTCTCCACACAGTCAGGGGACACACTGTGCAAATGGGTCAAATGAAGCTGGAGATGCATTTTGTTGCTGAGGACATCTTGGCAGAGGGGGCAGCAGATAACAGGTTGCATTGAATGCTGTGACAGGACATGCATCTGGATACGGTTTGGGTCCCTACTATTGTAGTTACAGTAAGGACATTGATAGAACTGAAAAAAACCAAATTAAGATGCAAGCTATTAGTCACTGCTTTTTATAACTTGCTGATACTGCTATTTTAACAGCATATAATCTTTGTTTCATTCTTGAGTTATTTGAAAGAGTTCTAGAATGCAATTAAATTGCTACATTTCCTTTTACCTGCTCATGACAAAATTTATTGTCCTCTTGAGGCTTTGATTTTTTAGCTGCACCATCCTCTTCTTTTGCCAGAAGAAGCTGTTGTGCCCCTACCACAGTGTTCACTTTTGGTTCCTTCTCTGGTGTGACTACTCCTGTTTCAAAAACATAATTTTTAAGAACATGTTTCAAACTTTAAAATATTCTGTTTTACAAAGAGGCTCTGGCTTCAAAGGTCTGTATTGTATTTGAGGATTTTTTTGGTAAACTCTGAGGATTGAATAAAACAATGCTGGTAAGCACAAAGGTGAAAATACACTGTTATCCTTGATGGAGACTCTATAAATACATTTAAAAATGGACTCTACTGTTTAGATAACCTTAGGTTGCCTTTAAAGATTAATCAATAATGTTCTTCCTTTAGCAGCTCAGTATGAATTTGTGTATTACATTAAAACAAACCAGCTTTTGCTTAAAAAGCCTGTTTTCCAAAATAATTAATTTGTTGCTGTTTAATTACCCTCTCTCTTTTCTAAACTGTCTGAGCAATATGATTATTGTGCTGTTTTGATAACTCCTGCCTGGTTACAATTCTGAAGCAAAATACAGTGAGGCTTTAAAAGAAATACTGTGGAGAATAGGATTTCAGAGCTAACTTAATATTAATTATATACAAAGATCAGTCATTTGGGATTGCCTTAGATGTTTACACTCTGAATTTTTATAGTCTGGCATTTGTGATCAAAACCAGAATATAATTGTTTTCTATAGATAGTTCTACTATAAAGTATTAAATACTATATTTAATATTATGCCTGAACTAGCTGTGTAATGCGGCCCAGTCTTGCACACATCAAAGAAAAGAGTGCAATTCTAATTTCCCAGTCCATCAGAAAATTCTTTCCAGCGTCAATTTGCCAGATAATCTCTTCTGCTAGGCTGGATATTACAAGAGCATTGGGTAGGCATGTCACATACATCTCACGACAAACACAAAACCTCATTTACCAACCATTCCAATCTCATCATAGTGCGGCATCATCTGACCTTTTTTTCTGCTGTTTATTATGAGTATTTCTAATTTTAACTTTCAATTTTCACCATCTTCCAGTCAATTTGCAACTAAATTATTTCCAGGGTGAGGACACTATCACTGGACACTGGGTGCAAATACATCTTGAAATGCAATGAAGCTAAACCATTGATTGCTATCAGACCCAACGTAAATATATAGTCCAGGGGTAATCTGATTGTATGCTGTGCATGAAGATTTATCTTGATTTTTTTCAATCCACATAAGGTTCATATAAATGAACAAATTGCACCTCATTGCACAATAACCTAGGATTAATTTAAAAATAAGGTCATAGATGTTTTGGCAACAAAGTAAACATGAACAAAGAAAACACTTGTATTTTTCTGTGGACAAAACCAAGAACTTTTTTTTCATATAGACTTTGTGCAATATTTGATCTTACAGGAGCAATGTTAAAGTAAAGTAAAATAAGGAAACAGTTTTCAAGGTAAATACCAAACCCTCATGGTAAAATAACAAACAATTGAAAACTGAATCACTCAGGAACGTTTTCTGAAGGGCACTTTAAAAAAAACAAACAAACATATTTTATGCCTTACATATTTACGGTGATTTCCTCACACATTGTTTTTCATCCCTAGGTTGCTATTACTTCTTTTGGTGCAATTTAGACTAGGAATTTTTGCATGTTCAGGCTCAAATTAAGGCTTATTCCTGCCATATTTCTCTCTTTTAATGATCAATATGTCATCATCATTTTAATATCTGAACAAGTGGCTTTTCAGAGCCCCCTGAATTTTCACACTCTCAGGAATGGATCCTGGAGGCCTCATTTAGACTGCTCAGTGCTGGGCCGACAACCAGAAGGACTAGCAATGCTTAAAGGTAAAATTAAAATGATGCAATCATGTAAGACACCATATTATTACTAACTTTGCTTTATGATAACAGAGGACTCCTTGGCCTATCTGTATTTACATATTATTTAAGTGTCTAAACTGTGAGAATTATGGGAAGTAAAAAAGTGACATACTATATTAACAGAGAAAGGTTGCTTCTCAGGGTTTAGAAGGATAGGTTCAAATTATTAACCTGTCTTCATTTCCAACTGTCAAAAACGTCTGACAGTTGACTACTGTTTCTTACCTTTATCACGTGTCACTTTTAAAATGTCCCTTTTTAAAGACAAATGGGCCAGAATTTCAGCTGGTGTAAGTGAACACTGCAATAGAGGTAGCTGAATATAAAAACCAAAATGGAACCTACTCCTCACCTCATCATGCTAGATTGTTCTCAACAGGTTGTTACAGAAACTAGGAATCAAATTCTGCCACAAAATTTACTTCTGAAAATACATTTAACTGTGTTTTGGCAGTGGTATTTAACTGCAAGTGAAATTTAGCTTGAAGTGCACCCTGTGTGTGCCTGGGCACACACAAGGTTAATATTACACATCATCTTCCACCACAGGATGGAATAACTTAATTACTTCAAAGGGCCTATAATAATCATGAAACACATAGTTCTTGTTTCTATAAAAACAAGGGGGGGTTTTGGTTAAATTTTCTTTTGCGGTTAATATAATAAAACCGTAGAGTTATAAAACACCGTGCTGGGGTCAATAAATGCATAACAAAGCACAGCTTTTTACTATGTTTACTATGATGTTTATATAAACTGTTGAAATTTACAGAGGCTTTGTTGTTTTTGTTGTCGTTGTGGCTCTGGATTCATTCAACTCTAAGCACTGTTACTTCTTACATGACTGAAGTTACATCTGGCCAATAGTAACTGAGTCTGTGACTTATAGTGAGCATTGAAAAAAAAAAAAGGGGGGCTTGAATTTGCCCTCTGGCACAGGGGCATCACTTGCCCTGCACATGGTGAAGACCAAACCCCCCAAAACACAGTGTACATGCCAAATCCAAAAGGAGTCTGGCTCCTTGGATAATGGTCCAGCTACTACAGCTCAGTCCCTCATCTTGCTGTATCAATGCTCTGATTTCTGTGTTTAATTCACTGTTTCAAGGAGTTTCCATAGGAAGGCTGAACAAAGTTATGGTCTTATAGAAAGGCTACTGAAGGAGGAGGGAGAGAGGAGATAAAATACGGCCTTGAGCATGCCATGTAGCACTTTTCTCATAGCTAGATGTTCCACTGGCATGCTATTCTTACCAGGCAGTTGTAGGAAAATACTACATTCAGTTGTTGTTCATGTTCCAAATACTGACTTTTTATTCTTGAGACACGTTATTTGTTGGGGTTTCTTTTCACAATTGTGAAACACAACTGCAATTCATTTCATAACATAAAATATGCAGCTTATTTTAGATGAATAATATAATCTCAATACATTTAGCTCAAAAAAATAAGTTTAATTACAAGTAAGTGCCACGAAATAGACTAGTCAATGATTGCCTGTCAGTAACAGAATTATTTCACTTGTGTAAGATTGCTAGTATAAAAATGATGTAATTCACTGCAGTTCAGATGTCACCAACTTTGCAACATTTTTGAAACCCCAAAATAAAAATAAAAATTGTTTGTGTGACTAACAAGGAGAAAGTTAATAAAGTACATACACTAGCAAGAAAAAAGATCCTGGAAAAGCCATAATCAAAACACCATTTTCTTATTTATGAATCTTTGTATTTGATAAAGATTGCATAATTTAAGACTTCTGACACATCAGATGATGTTATTCAGCCTCAAAATAATTCTAAAATTATAATTACTGGTAGAGTATTCTTTCTAATTAGAGTAGAATGAAAGGATAATTTTCATTGCAATAATGAAGGTTAATTTCCATCCTTCCTCATGTTTACTACCTTATTAAAAAGTGCTCCCCTTAGCCATGGCAGAGACATATTACATTTTCAATGCAAATGTATTAATCTGGATAAATTCCATATTAATTCTTGCACTGCATAGAGCTGTAATTTGGATTATAATTAATCTAAAGTGGCACTAGATTTAAATGACAATATAAATGAGGCATTAGTAGGCTTTTCTATTCTGAATGAATATTCAACAAATATAACTTGCATATTGCCAAGTCTCATTTTGAAAGCTCTACTCCTTGAGATAAGGTAAGCAATACAGCACAACAGCTTACACAAACATACTGTTACTAAATACATGTTAATCCTTTTCTTGTCTAATAGATTCTATGCTAAAGAGGGGTCACACCACTTTCCTGTCTAACTTGTTAGTATTGTGATTAATTTATTGGTTTTCCTGAGATTTCTTTGGCAAGACTTGCAACACTCAATTCATGAGACAGCCCAAATTAACATTCAATTATACATAAGCAGTTATGCAGTCATTAGAAATACTTGTCAGCTGAGTGAAAATTAAGATGATGGTCTGAATGTTAGATATGCAGAATTAATTTAGATTAGGAAAATAAAAGTTTCTAAAAGATTCAGGATTTCACAGTACAAACTATTTTCTGCAAAGCACAAAGGCAATCATGTATTTCAGCCCTTGTTTCCATATGAATCTTACTGCAAAGTTATTTGTGTAATTGCTGGCACGGGAATGCAGAACAATTATGCTGTTTTTTTGTAGTGCACCCAGTAGGCATCTGGATATAGGTTTGTCCTAATTAAACTTGGCCCTTATGAGTGGCTAATCCTGATGGAATTTTGAGAATTCCCCTTCAGTAATTTTTTTCTAGATTCCGTATTTGATTTTTTTTTTTTTTTGCTGGAGCTTTAATACCGCATTCTTTCTTGAACAACTACAAATGGACCTGCCTAAGAAAAAGAGAGCGCTGATTAATTCCCTGAAGCGGCTCACACTCTCCCCTAGGCAGAGTGTATGGGAGGAAATGCAGGCTGCAGGTGGCTGTCACCCCTCTCCTGGGGAGTGTCCAGGCTGGCCCCTGAGGAGACTGCACAGGAGTCAGCCTGGGACCATGGCTTTACTGCACTGCAGACAGTTTTTACCAAGTCAGAGAGCCAGTCAAGGGGAATATATATTTTAAACCACAACACTGTTTCTTGCTCAACATCTTCCTTATCATCATCGGCCTTTCCTCAGTCTCTTTATCTCAAAAAATAAAGCGACTGAAGAGCAGTCGAGGTTGTAAACTGTGATGAGTAGTGACCTTAGCATGTCAACAAGCAAACTTAAAGGAAGCTTTAATCTTTAAGTCAGTATTCTGAATTGACTTGGCATAGAAATGTCCATCTACAATATTTTTTTGGAAATAAATCCGAAAATATTTAATATGTAAAGAGAAAATTGCAGTACGGGAGAATTTGGGTGCTAAGAAACTCCTATGTAAAATGGTATTTTCTCTACAACTATATGTCTTTACAGATAATACAACCTCCTTTGTATGCTGCTGTCATTGGCATACAAGAAAAAGATATATGACTACCTGAAACTAATAGGCTTCAACCTGTTTCAGCACTTCTTCTGCTTGAGTGAATCCAACATAATGTAACTAGGTATAGCGTGCGGCAAAAGTAGCCAATGTAATATTCATTGTGACCATAGATTTCCATCTCATACATAAAAAGCACGGGTGAAGTCACTTATTTGCCAAATCAAACACAGAAAAAGCCTTGGGTATCTACACCAGATGCTGGCCCTGGGTTTGTTTGTGCACAAGTAAATGTCATGACATAGGGGTTTTGTTTTCAAAGACAGTAGCTTTCATTACTGGGCTTTGTCTATTCCAGGAGATCAAAATTACCCAACCCATAATCCGTTTTCAATGATATTTCCTCTTTCTTAGGCTGAATCATCTGTAAACTTTTTCACTGGATTTTGTGTATTTTTTTGAAAATGCCTCAAATAAATGCCCAGGAAGAGGCCGGATTCTTGGAGTGACTGATCAGAGAGCAAGAGTAAAAAATAATAAAAAACCCTACATTCTTTGGGTTAAAAGGGGGGCAAAACCTGATTGAAGAAAAAAATTCAAGTGGTACCTAATCCCATGCTTATGAAAAATTAATATGCCATCAGAGGAATCACAAGTACAGCTAAGATTAATGAAAGGCGCTTAAAAAATTACAAGCACACAAACTGATTTGATTAAAAAATAATCTCACTGGTCGTCCTGTAATATTCTTCAACTTATCCGCATCTATCCTGTCAGATGGTTATGATTAAAAATAGGTCAATGGGAGGCTACTGATAGAAATCACATGCAAAATGCACATGCAATGAATAGTAGTGGGAATGTCCAGACAGTTTAAAATGAAAGAGCATTTCATAAGTTAAAAAAAGGGGGGAAACAAAATTCTAGCATCTTACCAGAGTCTTTACTAGATTTTTTGCCTTCACTATTGTCTCTCTCACTTGAGTCTTTATCATCAGCCACAGCCACTGATGCACTTTTAGCAGACCCTTCTGTATCTTCACCTTGTTCTTCTGTGGACAAACACAGAAAACACCTTAGAAAAGAAACTCAGTGACCACTTAATAGCAGTTAAAAAATATGTCCTGTAATAAGAACTGAGCTAACAGAGGGTGGCAAAACAGGAGAAAGAAGGGGTGGGGGAAAGAAAAGGGAAAGAACAGCGCTTTAAAGAGGTTGGCATTAATTCCAAATAATTTGCAATATTTCAAAATCTGACTGTGTCTTTACCAGAATACCTGCTTTCCCTCAGTGTGACAGATTTAAAGCATGTCATTTCATATTCTTGGGCTAGAAATGATTTGTGTTAAAATACACACGCACACATGCACACACACACACCCCACAGGCTGGAACAAAAGCAAGCACATGTAAAAATGCACCTTGGAGCCAAAAAAAAAAAAAAAAAAAAAAAAAAAAAGGGAGAACTCAAATATAAATCCTATTAGTGCAGCAGTATCCCGCTAATTGCAGTAAGTAAGTATTAGGTATTAGGTACTGTATTAAATATAAACCTCTGGCTTTGCGGGAGAAGTCTCAAATTTTGTCTCCAGGGGGAGCCATTCAGGATAAATGATGCAACTTGGTGTATGGCTTCTGAGGAAGCAGCATTACCCACACCTCACTTACGTGTTCACACCAGCTAGATTACATGGAAATCTTCACAGTAACTCAAGCCCATTTAATTATTCGGTAAATCTTAGCTATGCTGCTACTGGTGGATTAATCTGTTTATGCAGTTAGCTTCTATGCTGGGGCTGTGTAGCACTAATCCGTGAAAGGCCCACTGTTCCTTTTCATCCTGTGATCATTTGTCTCTCACTGTGCTGATGTCACATTTTAATGAATTTTTAGCAATCTGAGTAATGCCAGATAACCAGACTTGCAACTCCCTACAGCACAGCATGCTGTTTTCATTGCAGCACACACACACACACACAAAAAATAGAAATCATATTTCCCAGTTCAGGTAGGAATTATATAAATTAGGAGGTGAAGGTAAAATGGGATTCGAAGCACCAGGCCGCTCGATTTCATAAAATCTTTAATGACCATATAAATTAACCCTGGAAAGGCAAAAGGTCACAGACACACATTTGCATACACTCTTCTATTCACTTTTGATAAGCAGAGCTTTTATGCAGGGAACATGATACAATTAACCCTTCAGGAACCATACAAAATGCAGCTACCGACATTTTAAGTGTCAAGCATTAACTGAAAATTACACACTGCATAAAATTTTCATTGTAAATGCTATAGTGATTGAAAGGGGAAATAGTGGCCCTCTTCGCACCCCATGTTTTATTAATAACATTCTGACAGCCGAATGAAATATCCTCTGTCATATGTAGCAGCTGAGCACAAAAAAAATTGCTGCTTATTGCCTTACTTGCCAGCCATACACTGAAACCGTATGCCTAGGCAAACAACCCTCAGATCGATGTGGCAAACCTATCCGATTCTCAGCTCTTTGCAAAACCTTTCTTTTGTAAACCAGAAGAGAAAAACACAGCTGCAATTTTGGAAACCAACCTCCCTCCCCCCCAAAAAAAATCTCAACCACAGATCAATGTGTTTTGCATTGACATCGAAATACAATAGGTTAGGACTAAGCATGCGTGTCCACTTTTTGGAACAATACAGGGAGAAAGATGGTCCCTGCTTTTACAAATAACTGCATATTAAAAAAAACATTTCCATCCGAATGGAAAGCCCCTTCGTGCTCTGTGAGTGCTCTCCCCCCTGCAGTCCCCCACCTCCTCCCACAACGATAGCTAATCAAACATGGTAGGCATCCCTGCCACAGCTGGAAGCAGGGCTGTGTTTGTCAGGGTGGAGGGGAGCACGGCTCGGGATGCTGCGAGCCTGTGATCATGCCTGGCTCAGGCTGTGCTAATGCTGAGTGCACACACAAGGCTCGTATCCAGTGTCAGGCCCCATGGCCTCACGGAGCCAATGGCAATCTCTTTTCGACTCATCCTTGGGAATGGACGCATTGCTTTTTTTACTAGATTTACTGGCCCAATCCCCCTGGGCTGGAAAATGAAGTGTCAAAGTGCTACTGAGTGTCCTTATCTTGAGGGGACATAAAATTGTAAGGGCTATCGTGGCACACATTAATAAAACATTGTGTGTGTGTCAGGCAAAGAGAAAGAAAATTATGAAGGTACTAAAAGAAAAGCTACAGTATCATCTGGGTCTCATCAGACAATTTTTGCAGGGTGCTCTCCTGTTTTTCTGGTATGTGTTTTAAGTGTGAGAGAAATTCCCAGACATGTTCTCCTATACATCATCGTGGTGTCTGACCTCAGCCTGACCCTGGCAACAGTTTGAGAAATCTGAATGTGAACAAAGACTCTGTGTCAGCAGCAGGGAGAGATTGTGGGATAGACTTTCCCCATCAACTTAATCGCAAACAGCAGTTCTGAGGCCATAACTTTACAGGGCTGCACCAAGCCACAAACACATAACCTTTAGAGGTGAAACTGCCCCCCGCTCCCCACCCCCTCCTTCTGTGATTTTTCTCAGTCTTGTGGTGCTCCCTTTGATGTAGCAAGGCAATTAGCTCTAATGTTCAAGTACTGCAGACCTGTTTTATGGTTTGGAAGGTGAGAGCTGTTTATTACAGGTAGGCTCCTGGGGGCCATAAAGGCTTTGCAAATTTTTAATCATGCAAAAAACTAATCAAAATGTAACTTATACACACCATAAAAATTAATATCATTATTATGCATGGTATAAATTGCCTGCCTTGGCTTTCAATGGTACTCACTTCTAGAAAATACATTTGGCATTCATTTCAGAAATATGTATGGCATTCACTTCAGAAGTAAATTTCATAGACAGAAATGATAATACAACCTCTCCTAGTTTCCTTCAAAATTACAGAAAGGCTGTCTGAGATTCATACTGTCACGACATTCATCAAAGGGACAAAATGGAAATACAACAGCTCTAACTTAAAAGCAGTTAGCAAATTACCAAAACAATCCCTAAGACCGTTCATCAGAACAGATACCGAGGATATGTAACTAAGTGTGCTATCAAAGACATTACATGCCTGTGCCAAGATGCAACTAACATCTCTTTTTAATAACATTTTTGTTCTTACTTTATATGCTAACCAACAAGGATGCTATTCAGAAACAAAAATGTGATGGTCCCTGCTCAAAGACACAAAATTATGAATTATTACGAATCAACAAAACACAGTACGATGGTATTACAGATTCCAGAGCAAGTCCTGATGCTCTGTTTTAAATTTACAAGAGTCCTGCTTATATACATTTACAAATATCAGCTTTGAAAATTAATAGAACACCCAATTCAAATGTGCTTTAATGGCTTTAATAACACTATTGCAATATGATATTTTATTCACACCTGGTTCTATTTTGTCCAAATGTTCAAAATTTCTTTTGATGTTAGATGTCTTGAATTTAGCCATTATCAACCTTTTTCCTCACAACTGGCAGAATTAAACACAAAAATGAGGCTATCAGCAGTCTGCACTAAAACTAAAATAAGGGAAAACAAAATTTATGTATCAGAGGTAATGTTAATCAGATGATATTGTATATTCCATATTCTACAACATATACTTTAATATGCTAATCTACACTCTCAGGCCCTAATTCTATACTGATTTTATGAAGCAAGACTTTCCTCAGCCCAGTGAAATCAAGATGTGTGATGACTTCAATTGCAAAATTCAAGCCTCAGCCAAAGGTGAATAGCAGGCACCAGCAGCAAAATTAGATGAATGTTCATACATAGGTTATAAAAGCCTGACTTACTGTGATTCAGTTTAAGAAACAGACACATCCACCATAAAAAAGAGAGGGCATAGACAATCATAATATTTTTTGAAATGAAATACTTATTAGTTAAAATAAGACACGGCCTAGTGAAAACAATCTTATCTAATTTAAATGAATTGTGATAATCACAGAGACATAACAATCACCTTTCCCTCTGTTTTATCAGAGACGTTTCCCTACTGATGAGCAGCACTGGGAGTTTGTCTTCTAGTCTATTTTAAAAATGTATCATTTTCAAGGGGTGGTTTGAGTTGGTTTGGGTTTTTTACATCACTGATACATCAATTAACAGCCAGTAGTTCCTGTTTTGGTCCTGAATTATTTCATTGTTGTTGTTGGTATCCCTTTTGCCCTCTCCAAATTGCAAGTAATTTCCTAAATAAGGATGATCTACTGGTTGTGGGTGAGTAATTGTGGTTATGAGAGAGAAAACAAGATTAAGCAAGTGTTTGTGGCTGAGGGCCGGATGGATGGGGAACAAATAAATCAATTGACTAAAGTAGTAAGTAAATAAATATGAAATGAGAGAGAGATTCCAAAAAATAATTGGTGTTTGTTATTCAGTATGTTCAATAAATAGCTGAATCAAATGTACCAGTAAGTGTCCAGCACAGGTACATCCCAGGTTCCACTGGTTGAGCAAATGGCTTATTGAGATTAACAGTCTGGATGGCAAGGTAACTAGCAAAGGATAATAGTAGGATGGATTGGAGGGATAGATAGACAATAGATAATATAGAGCAAGGAAGAACAATTGTAAAGGAAAACAAAGAAAAACCCATAGACTACACAAGTGAAGAAAAAGTTAAATCAAAGCAGGGCTTGTGGATTTACTTCTGGGTTGTCCTAGTTACGCTACTTAGTTGATAAATTCTCCCTGACTTCTGGATTGCCATTTATTCCCCCAAATATTCCAGAAAGTATTTGTTCTATATTCTGGCTGGCCTTGCAGAGCATGAGTGAGGAACAGAACTCCTAACTCATTCAGGATCTTGACTGCATTCTCTAGTGGTCATATTTCATCTTCAAACAGGATTTCTAATTTTTGCTTTAGGGACTCAGGTGAATAACAGCACGAACCTGTTAATAACTGTTTCTAATCACTGTGTTATATTCAAAAGTATAGCTGTTAGAAGGCTGGACTTCCCGCAAACAAGCCTATAATTAAGCGATGATCGTCATATTGACCAGAAAGCACTAACTGGCAGTTAGTATCAAATTGTACCATTTTGTTTTGTGGTGCATCATTTGAATTTTTATAGCAGTCTAATGCATCTCATTGAAATGTATCACTGTGTTAGAGGAGGCCGATTGCAAAGCTGGCTGAACAGAGCAACCCCGGTGGCTCCTTCCCAAGGAGTGTCACAAATCACACACGCTTCATCCACCCACTCCACCCAGCAGCCAGTATTCCCCACTTGCCATGCTCAGCCTCACCCCTCTGGCTGCTGGAGAGAGACAGCTCTCATGTATCCTACTTCTTTTGCTTCTTAGCTTCTGAAGGTAGAAAACATTCATTGTCACCAGCTAATCTTCCCAGCACTTTATTATTTCCTAATCTAGTTTGGGGATTTTTGTGGTTTTGGCTTTTGGTTTTGGTTTTTCTTTTTTTTTAACTGTCGTCTACTTCCAGCTGCTGGAGATGGAAAAGGAATGTTCTCCCCAGAAGTTACAGGGGTGTAGTGTCCTTTACAATCCTGCTGATGAGCAAGCTCTCCCTCCCTCTCATTGCTGGCTGGGATTGCCTGTTTTCTAGTCTCCCTCCCATAGTCTTAGAGTAAGTCAGGAAAAGAAATATGTTACTCTGATAATGGTGCAAAATGGGGAAAAAAAAAGTCGGTAAGCTTATGCTGAGCCATACACATTTATCAGAAAATAGGAAAAATTGTGGTTTGTATTTTTGTTGTTTTATTTCTGCATTAATATTTTATCAAATATTTTGCAAGAGGCGAAAGAAGCATATGCTGACAAAACCATTAACAAGAGAATGTCAGCTATTCAGAATGAAACTCGGCAATGTTTTCCAGATGTGATTGGAGATGTACAGTTAATCATTTATTATGCAGAAAGGGATACTTTTCTTACTTGGCCATCTCTAGAAAGGCATTGAAGCATGAAACTGTATTGAGAATAGTCTAACTTTTCCAACTGATCATTACGTTTCTTTTGGCTGCCATTATGGTTCATAGAAAATGCTGTTTCCCCCATCAGCATACAGCATGAAGAGCACTAGCATTGTCTGGATTGAAGACTAAAACATTTCCATCAAGGTTATTTAGAAAAGAAAATTAAACCTCATCGTTAATTCCTATTCAACATGCTGGATACACCCTACCTAGTTTCAGGCACTGCTCTCAGTTTATTCTCCATGGAGGGAGAGACAGGTATCTTAAAGGCACAGCTGACTTTACATAGGTGAATTGCTAATTGCTCCCTGACTACAGAGGGATTTAAAAGTAAAGTTTAGTGTTTGAGTGGAGAATTTTCACCTTGGCACTGCTGCTAAATGCTGGAAGTTAGGTGGGTGAACCTATGCCTGACATAAAGCCCAGAAAGTCAATGAGGGTCTCCTCATGACCTTCATCAGTGTACTGGGTGCTCATTTCTAGCCTGGGGGAGGGGATGAACAAAAATACTGGGTCATTTTACATTTTCTGTGTTGCTCTTCAATCTCTGTGTTCACTGTCCCTTCATATACTTCTACTGTCCCCGATTTCCTGCATTTTTTCCTACCTTCTACATGAGCTGAGTTTCCAATACATCATGTGAGACTTACTCTCCCATTCAGTTTCCAGAAAAATCCTTTAGAGTGTATTTACAAAGAAATCCACAATGTTAATGAACAACTCATTTAAAATATCATTTAAATTACGTATTTTATTAGGAACTCAGTTTTGAGGTTTCTATCTGGAGTACACAGTAAAATCCTTTTCATTTACCTTCCAGACTTTCTTTCTGAATTATTCACCTCTTCTTGGCTCACTAACAGTACGCCTCTGAAATTGTCTGTAAAGAATTCTGTTAGTGCATATATTTCGTCTTTGTCTTTTGAGAATACTAGAGTAAAAGAATTTATTTTCTTTGCCATCTCCTGATCATTTTGGAATGACTCTTTATCCTCCTGTGGTCTAGCAGACCTAATGACTCTTCTGTAGGCTTTCTATTTCTGAGATACTTTAACAATTCCTGTTTAGCTTTTCCAGGTACCCTCACATATTTGCTCCTTGTAGCCAATCTCTATGTTCAGTTTTATTAACATCACTTGGCTTTATTTCCACTTTTAAGGATACGTTTTCTGACCTGAATAAATTCTTGTACTATGTCTTGTAATGTAGCTGACTACAGCCCTCCAGTTTAAATATTCCTCTTTCTTGATGCAAAGTGTCACAGGCAGAAGTAGGTGATCTATTTATAGTAAATAAAATTTGCCCTGAACAAAAACATCTTCTGAATTTTTAAACAATAATGTTTACATAATTATTTGTTGGAGGGGTTGGGGCAAGAGGGTATTAGTTTGTTTGTTTTCCACAATTACCTGACAAGTATTCTATAAGATATATAGCGGTCTGTGAATTTTCTACAAACCTACTTGTTGCAACTATCACTTAAGAGTTCAAAGGTTTGGCTTCTTTAACATATGTATATATGACGTGGTCTTTTTTTTTTTTTTTTTTTTTTTTTTTTTAAAGACAACACAGGTGCTTTTAGCTTTCCCTCTAGCCCAGATCACAGTGTTGGAGTGACATATAAGAACCTTCGCCAAGATGCCCACTGAAAATCACTGTAATATCTCTGTAAAAACTGTTTCCTGGCTCAACTGTAGCTGTACTACTCAAAAAGTCTGCTTGTCAAAATTGCAGAAGTAGTAAAAATCCAGCAACACACTTCTGTCTCCTTGCTGTCTCCCAGCCCCTTCTGTTAATGTCTTCCCTTGCCTCCTCCAGTCCCAATCTGGAAAATTCAGACAACAAACTTTTGTGTTATTACTCGAGTATTATGCAGTTTTGTGGAATGTTCCTTACTCATATCAAAGTATTTTAGTGTGCATGGGATGCATAGCCATAACATGAACATCTCTGGCCCTACAGTAGCATACAGGATCCTTTCAATTTCAGTACTCTGCTTTGATACCTCAATCTAGTCTTCTCTTGCCACACTGTTTGAGGTGAGGAATTAAACTATGCTATAGATTTATCTGAGGCTTGAAACTCAAGTGCACTGCCAAGTTTGTTGCAGACATTTCGACGGCATACTCTGAAGATGAGCAGTATCAATTGGTTCTTAGCACATAACAGGTGACTCACAAATACTGAAACAGAATAAATGGCATACATAGATTTTCTGAGTTCAAAAATGCCAGTTACATCTAGGGGTTCTCCCTGGACTAAGTCAAGCATTTCAGGTCACCCAGTCTTGCTGTAAAGCTTCCTGTATCACAGCAACAGAATGGCATGCGTGGCTCTATTTGTATCCGTTTTTCTTTTTACCAAACCAGTGCAACATAATAATTTCTTCCATCTTTCATTTCCTCTTTCCTTCAGTTAAGTATTTTAATTCTCATTGTTCAATATGCTGCACTACTTTTACCTTTCCTACATGTTTGTCTAATTTGAATGCTCTTTCTCCCATACCTAGTTTAAATAGCATACCCTAGACACCAATTTTCAGTTTCAGCAATATAGTTCTACCTCTGCAGAAGCAAAAGGCATCCCTTGCCTACAGACCCCTCACTTGCAACTGCCTAATGAGCACAAATCTACAGTACCAATTTAGCTAAAGCCCTGAAATGCTTTGTGAGGTGGCTCTGTTGATAGCACTGAAAATATCTCAGAGAAAGCTTCTGAACAAGACCTGAACACAACATTTGTTTTTAATGACTTTAGACAAGTTGATAAGAACACCCATTTGTAAGCTTAATGCAGACTTCCCACCATACATAGGCCTTTTTGTTTGCTTATAATTTCAGTAAACTTTAAGTGCTTGAGCTGAAATCAGCCGTGCTGAATCTCTGTTGCAGGTTGGATAGAATGTGCTTTTTTGTTTTTTTTTTTAATTTCAACCAAAATGATTCATCTACTTCTAAGAATAGGAGCAGGACAAATACATTTTTATATGTATATATGTTTTGGAAATCTTACTGTTCCAGTTATTTTAAACTGGAACCCAAAATTTGACAGACAGGATGACGTCTGGCATGTGGCACATTGTATTAAACTGCCCAAATTCAGCCAAGCAATATAGCTTTGAAAAATTCTACTTACCCGTGCTCAGAAAAGCTCCTTGTACTGAACAGCTGACATTCTGCTAGGAATCCATAATCACTGAACACCCTAACACTTCCCACAGTGCTGAGAGCTCACCAAAGTGCATATTCAGTCACATCCCACAGAGCTTCCACAAACCTCTTCACCCAGTTCCTGTGTGTACTAACCAATTCTCATGCCATCCACAGAAAGGAACTGCAGCTTAAATAAGTCTTCTAAAATACAAATTATCCTGGCAGCTTCCCTGTAAAACCAGACTGCAACTATATTATCCTTACTATGGCAAAACCAGGCTTTTCCTTATTACTATTGTTCTTTTTCTGCTGTTTACTATAGTGCTGGGAACTGACCACTAGGGTAGAGCAGAAGTAGCATATTCCCCCTGCACAAGTAGGCTGGCAGGAGCAAAAGAAGTATGGAAGGGAGACTTTTGGTCAGAGAAAGAACCGGGGAGAAGTAAGCAGAATGTGGTCTGAGGGAAAGAACATGAAAGACCAGGATATGGGAAAGGGAGCTGGACTGAGGTGAAAATTGGGATCCAATGTAAAATAGAAGGCAGGAGAGTAGGACTAGAATCAGCTGCACACCAAATTCCAGCACCAAAGTGGACTTTAGGAAAAAGAGGTGGGTGGGACCAAAAATGCAAAAATGCACAGAGAAAATGACAGGTGAAGACAGTGATTACCAGGCAAAGAGACTGGAAACTTAGTTTAGTAAAACATGGTGTCCCTCACTGCCCTATATTAAATCCGCAATATTTTGGTATTGTCATACTTCTTCTGGCTTGCTGCACTACCCTTCACCAGTGCCTCTCAGCTGGCTCACTAGATCTAGCAAATGGGTTTGCCTAGCAAATTCAAATCCACTGATGTTTCATATGACTTTCAGTACAGTATTACATGGTCAATTTTTATTTTTGCTTCTAGTTTAAGTCTTCAAAAAGTAACTATGGTATTGTAGCTGCAAATATCCCCCCCTAGGTTTTTAGAGCTATTAATATATCACAAAAGTAAAATACTTTATATCTTACAAAATACAACACATGTGACACAAACTTCAATATTGCGATCAAACTCTACCTCGTGGCAAAACCTCTTGCCTTATTCACTGCACAAATGTACTGATACTTGTTTAGTGAAAAGCTATTCAGAATTTTGTTTCCTTCTCACTGTTTAACATGGGGCCACAGGTTCTGTTTACTACATCTCTTCAGCCCATTATGAAAGTCAAATTATTAATTTCATTATTGACTTTTTATTGCTGCACAAACATTAATGAATTTGTCTTCATTATGACCTAAGAGATGAGCAGGGAATTCTGCAATTTCAGAAAGGGAAGGTATACAGAAACTGAGGTTAAAAAAATCCAGTTAACTTGGAGAACCCAGTTTGATACAGATGGGACCCAATTTTTTCAAAGTACACAGCACTATACAGCACTTAATATGCTCAAAGTACAGCACTAATTGCTTTCATTTGCAGGTCTGTGTGTTCATGACTTACTTAACACTATCATACAGCCTCCAATCGAGCACTTAGAAAACGAAGGCCACACAGGTAGTGAACTCCTATGAGAAGTCTGAGTTAAAGTAACCTGCTAAGGATTAAAAAAAACAGGAACTCTCCAGCAGAGATAGATATGGAAGCAAATTCTTCAGTTGTCTTACACATGCTGCACACTCTATGCACAAGGATTTTCCTGCACAAAGTGGGATGAAGTTCACAGGAGTGGGGTGAATATTTTACTGATTAACTTTGCTATATTAGACCCAGTTTAGCTAATTTAGGACTAGTATTTAGGAATAGGATTAAAGAATTTAGGAATAGTGCACTGACTGTAGTTAGCAAATATCATAATGAGTGTACAGTGTTTTCTTTTTATTCTATATACAAGCAGATATCTCTGCTAATATCGACAAAATGTCATCATTTTATTAGAGTTGGAAAATAATACCCTCAGACACAATAATCAACTCAAAAATCTTGTAATTACAAAAAATACTGCAGCTTTCCTTATGACAGAAAGAGACAAGGAAAGATGAGACACAATTACAATTGGGTAATCTGCTATATTTGTGAAAATTATTGTTTTCTTTTTGAAACAAGATATTTGGATCACCTCAGCATAAATTAGCTCCACAGTAATCACTAAACAGAAAAACAGAAAGAACAAATATAAGGACTTTTTATCGTATTCAAATGGATTTGCTTTGCTTGAGTAAGGGTATTCACAGATGTTGAAATTTTCAGAGATTGTACTAGAGAAAAATGGGCTTAAGTGAACACACAGCATTTGATTTCCAGAAGTGCTCGGTGTTAATCTCAGCACCCATGGACTGAAAGCTGAGAAGTTTTGAGAACCTACATAGTCACAGAGAAATTAGCAAAATGCCATACATTAAGCACAGAGGATTTTTACCAATACAAAATAGATGATCAACACCTGGCCTTTAAGCAGATTTTATAGTCCTCATAAAACATATATCCTCCATACACACTAACCTACAAATACATTGAGAAAGTTCCACTCATTTCAAATCATGTGTTCACAAAACCATGTGTGCTGGGCTTTGAGGTCTGGGGATTATAATAGCTACCCGTTTATAGTAGTATTTCACTTGAAAAGTGGAACATGATGTGAAGCAAACAGCACATAACTTTCAAAATCAGGAGAAGAAAAACTCCTAAACATATGAAGTTGCTTATTATAAGAGCAAGATTAATTTAGGCACCTTCATAATAAAATAAAACAAATTCTGCTGTTTACTGTATAGTTAATCTATGCATCTTTAAAGACTTCTATTTTTAGTCTCATACAGCATCTGAGCATACAATGTCGAGATCTTTCTAAGATAGGGGTAAAAGAGCTGGATTTTGGGTTTTTACATCTCCTATTAATGTTCTTTTTAAACAAAAATTAATTATGTGAAAATAAAACACTTGGCTTTTAGCCCCAGTCCTATCTTTATATTGCTGACAGTCAGATTTGCTGATCTGGGGACATTTCTCAGACACACTCAAGAATCACAGAACATTCAGTTGGAAGGGACCCAAAAGGATCATCGAGACCAACTCCTGGCCCTTCACAGGACATCCCTGAGAATTTGACCATCTTCCTGAGGGCATTGTCCAATTGTTTTAACTCTGTCAGACTTGGTGCTGTGACTACTTCCTTGAGGAGCTGTTCCAGTGCCCAACCACCCCCTGGTCCAAACTAAACTTGCCCTGACACAACTTCAGGCCATTCCCTTAGGTCCTGTTACTTGTCGACAGAGAGATCAGTGCCTGCTCCTCTACTTCCTCCTATAAGGAAGTTGTGTACAGCAGTAAGGTCTCCCTCAGCCTCTTCTCCAGGTTGAACAGATCATGTGACCTCAGCTGCTTCTTGTATGAAAGACAGGACAAGCATTTCAGATAACCGTGTGAGGATGCAAGATGAAGCAGCTACTGGGAGCACCACAATTTTCTGTTTAAACACCTCTTTTTTAAGATATACTCCCTTTAGTACCCCAAAGCAGCTTGGTCAGAGATCCTCTTTCTTTCCTGTATGCGCAACATGTTTTTTCACTTGCCACACATAGAACCATTTAAATTGTATTTTATAGTTAAGAACCAATTCACTGCAGAAACTAGATTCAAGATTTTGTTCACCTGTTGTATTTGTAACAACCTCTGTCCCACAAGCACAGATTGGGGAATGGAGGGGTATGCCATGGGCTTTCTCTTCAGAAATTGTTGTGGAGTTGAAATGGGGCATCACTGATTTCATCTGAACACTATTTGGGCAGAAATTAGTCATCAGCTTGTACTTTCCATTTATCTAGATCATAGAATCATAGAATCATAGAATATAAGGGTTGAAATGGACCTTACAGATCATCTAGTCCCAACTCTCCCTGCCATGGGCAGGGACACCTCCTCACTAGGCCAGGTTGCTCAAGGCTTCATCCAGCCTGGTCTTGAACACCACCAGGGTTGGGGCAGCCACCACGTCCCTGGGCAACCTGTTCAAGTGTTTCACCACCCCTACAGTACAAAACCTTTTTCTAGTATCTAACCTAAACTTCCCCTCCTTCAGTTTGAATCCATTACCCCTTGTCCTATCGCATTTCCTAACAAAGAGTCCCTCTCCAGCTTCCTTGTAGGCCTCCTCTCTGAAGGCTCCTGCATCTAGTTAGCCCAGCATACTTGATGTAGACAATACCAGCACAGACAAACATACTGGTTATATTCTCAGATGGTGAGGATATAGGAAGACACTCTTCATCTGAGGCTTTTCTGAGATAGTATCTATTTTGAACTGCATGTGACAATGAGGTGACATTCTTCACTCATTCCCTCATGTGCAGTATACAGTTTGCCAGACTAACAAATGCCAAGTTTTAGTTGATGACTACGAGGGACCATATGCAGGTTTCTGTACCTTCAGAGGATGCCAGCCTGGCAGGATACTAGGCTCAAATTGATTGCATGACTTGTGCCCATTTCCAGATCTATGCATACAAGTACAGTGTGCTGCTTTTGGATGCTACCTTATAAAGTCAATACAAAGTTAAACTTCATTAAAAAGTTACAATATTTTACTTATATATAAAAATAAA